>NC_134819.1:39878969-39881469 GCF_046742065.1 Oratosquilla oratoria | reverse complement strand
CGGTGGTACGCTATAGAGGCTTGTTTCATGTCAAGGTACGGTCTCCTGATGCATAGGCTTGTAATACCGAAAAAGAATCTAATATATGTGATGATTTATTTTATTACTATTTAATGGTAATGAACCTGATATTTATTCATGGACAGGCATCCTAAGTTGATTTGTAAAGAAATTTTGTATTCTTAATCAGTGGCAAAGTATCGATAATGAAATAATGGAATGCATGTCATAGATGAAATGAAAACACTAAGATCGATAAGCAAAGATAATAATCAAACAAGTAAATAAATAGATAAATAAATATATAAACAAGCAGCAAGTTAAATGAGTAACAAATATTTGATAAGTAATGGATATATAACTAAGTGAATGAAAGAAACAAACAAATAAATTAATGAATTTATATATACATATATATATACATATATATATATATATGTATATATGTATATATGTATATATATAATATATATATATATATATATATACATATATATATATATATGTATATATGTATATATGTATATATGTATATATATAATATATATATATATATATATATATATATTTCTATACAGAAATGTAGTAGCACATTTGTAAATGACACACAGGAACCCACAGTCGGAGAAAATAAACTTCGAATAAAGAAAAATCCTATATTTCGGCTATCAACTGTAGCCCTCTTCAGGTACTTTCCTGAAGAGGGCTACAGTTGATAGCCGAAATATAGGATTCTTCTTTATTCGAAGTTTATTTTCTCCGACTGTGGGTTCCTGTGTGTCATATATATATATATATATATATATATATATATATGTATACATATGTATGTATATATATATATATGTGTGTGTGTGTGTGTGTGTATGTATGTGTGTGTGTGTGTGTGTGTGTGTGTGTGTATTCACCTCGGATCTGCTGCAGCCTCTGTTCGAGACAGCCAGACACCACCCTACGGCAGTGAGCTCAGAGCTCATTATTTGCCGATCTCTGGGTAGGTCTGAGACCACTCACACACCACACACCGGGACAGCAAGGTCACAACTCCTTGACTAACATCCCGTACCTACTCACTGCTAGGTGAACAGGGGCTACACGTGATAGGAGACAAACCCAACTTATCTCCGTGTGTGTGTGTGTGTGTGTGTGTGTGTGTGTGTGTGTGTGTGTGTGTGTGTGTATTCAACAAAGACCCACTGTGTTGGATAAAAATAAATGAAGTAGATTATACATATATTTCGATCACAGACTGTAACCTTCTTCAGTGAGGAAAATGCATGTCTAATATACAGAGAAAGAGAAAGAAACATGGACAGGGCTCACGTACCGTCTATTGCTTTGTTTCCTCTCTTTCTCTGTATATTTGACATGTATTTTCCTCACTACTCTGTATTCCACTGAAGAGGATCACAGTCTGTGATAGAAATATATGGATATCGTCTACTTCATTTCTTTTTATCCAACACAGTGAGTCTTTGTTGGATTTCAAGAATGTGTTACGACATTACTTTGTATATATATACATATATATATATATATATATATATATATATATATATGTATGTATATATATATGTATATATATATATATATATATATATATATATATATATATATATAAGATGTAATAAACAACAACTAACCAACTAACCAGCCAAATAAATAAACTACACAGAGTTTTGTACATCCGATGTACTGCCAGACATACGAATTACCTTCCTCGCAGCCTTGGTTATGAAATTCCCGGCAGAGCTAGTCCACCCGGAGTATAGTTTTGAGGATTCCGCGCGTTCCTGGGAGCGTCTTCCACGCCTCATTCCGGGGATAACGGATGTCCGGCACGTGACCTCATTACAGACGAAGTCCTTTGATTGCTGTCAAAAGTTTTTGTCATTTAACTTCACGTATGTGTACACGTATGAACACACACACATGCATGTGGATATTCACAAATGAATGTACGGTTTATGTATACATACATATATATATATATATATATATATATGTATATATACATATACATGTGTGTATGTGTGTGTGTGTGTGTGTGTGTGTGTGTGTGTGTGTGTGTGTGTGTGTGTGTGTGTGTGTGTGTGTGTGTGTGTGTGTGTGTGTGTGTGTGTGTGTGTGTGTGTGTGTGTGTGTGTGTGTGTGTGTGTGTGTGTGTGTGTGTGTGTGTGTGTGTGTGTGTGTGTGTGTGTGTGTGTGTGTGTGACGTCCTAGTCATTGCCCCGGAGAAAACCAATTTCAACACCAAACTTAATAGGCTGAACATGGTAGACAGGGATATTCAGTTCACAGTGGAACACGAGGTGGATCAAAAGTTACCTTTCTTGGATGTATTAATTTGGAGGAAGGATAACGGTACGGTGGGTTTCTCGGTTCACAGAAAAGCTACAAAAAAAAATGACCTCATCCACTACTTTTCGGCACATAGTGAAAGGATAAAGAGAGGAGTAATAATTGGATTTTTTCTCAGAGCGTTCCGGGTATGCGGTGA
>NC_134819.1:39853969-39856469 GCF_046742065.1 Oratosquilla oratoria | reverse complement strand
CCATTGTCTTTTTTTTTTTTTTTATGCCAAGTAATCATTTAGTTCACTCAGTCCTGAGATCATTCCATCTATGTTGGTATAGGCCAATTTTTTTTTCTTTCTCATCTTTTTCTGTCTACTTTGATTCTTTTTTTTTTTGTGATATACCAGTTTCTCAGCCTTAGGTCCCCCCCCCCCAAAAAAAAAATCAGTCATTTTTTTTTCGCTTCATGTCTAAGCTCCTTTTCTTTTTCTTTTTCTTCATCACTCATTTCTTTCTTTATCCATACATTTTTGTGATCTTCACTGTTTGCTAGTTTTGCCGTTCTAGATAGTACTTCCTCTTCTATTATTTGTGACCCAAGTTTTACTTTTAGTGGCCTATTTTCTTTTCTTTTCTTTTTTTCATCCAGAGTTTGATCCTCCTCTTGAATCTCCTTTAGAATCTCTTTAGTGATCTTTTTCCTTTCTTTCTCTCTGATACCTAGGAACATCATGCTTTTCTTTAATACCATAGATCACAATGCATCTTTTTTTTGTCCACTGTAACCCTAACCAAATTTCCTTTCTCTTTAATCACTTGGATTACCGTTTCCTTCGCATTCTCATTAACTTGTTCCACTATTTCCTTAAAAGAAAAGTTTTTACTTTCCTGTTCCACCTTCCACTATTTCTTTATTTCTTGGAAGTCATTTTCATTAATCTTTTCTTCCACTTTCTCAGTCAATGCATGTATTTGACCATTCATCTCTTTCTTTAATGCCTCATTCCTATTCATATCTTCATTTTTCAATCTTATATTTTCTCCCTTTATGCTATTCTGTTCCATTTTTAATTCACTCATTTCCCTATTATTTTCTTCATTTGCCTTTCTTAATATGGCTACTTCTTTATATATACTTTTGCATTCACCTTTCAGTTCAATCATTTCATCTAACAATTCATTTATTTCTCTATTTCTTATGATATTTTAAACATGGGTTCTCTATACATGTCTATCCCTCTATACATATTGCTATTGTCTTTACTGAAGCCCAAGAAGACATTCCTATCGAACCTTGGGTATGTCTTTGGGGTCTCGTTCAGACACGTTTTTTTTTTTTTTTTTTTTTTTTACACCAAGTGGGGACTCAATTGTACTTACGTCAAGACATCTTTTTGCAGTTTTCTTTTCTCTAAATCCTTCGTTTATTTCATCCATTATTGACAATGATCGTGCAAAAATAACACTGGCCTGCGTTAAAAAAAAATTTCAAAGGTTGAAAGTTTTTCAAGTGATTTATAGGTTTTTTGGTGCGCTGAATCCTAAAATGCCACCCGTTTCCTTGGATCAGGTCTAGTTTTTGAGACATGATAAGTGCGACTTTTGGGCCTTGTATAGTACTAAGTATAAGGAAAACGAGGCTGCAGGTATAGCCTATTCTTATTTTTTTTTTTTTGCATAAAAATCATACTGTAGCACCCCGAAACTGATACTGAAACCTACTGATGTTTTTGTTTACTTTCAGGAAACTGAAACCGAAACTGAAACTGAAACTGCATTGACTACATTGACAAACTGCATTGACAACACTGAAACTGAAAATGGTTTAGAAAAGTGTGATCTCCAATCAATGTGACTGATTTTATAAGAATCTGTGCTTTTTACAAGAATCTGTGCTTCTTGTGTTTCTATTTTGGACACGTATCTTAGATTGACAGAAAATGGAACGCAAATGCACAAATCATCATGATAGGTTCTGCTGCATATGTGGTAATGTGATTCTTCCTCGTCGACTAGTAAATATAACTGATTTTGTGAAGAAGGCATATCATGCTTACTTTGGAGTTAAGCTTGGGGACCAGGACAAGCCATTTGCACCCCATGTTAGCTGCAAATCATGTGTCGAGAACTTGCGTGATTGGAGAATTAAAAAAAGGAAGAGTATGCCATTCGCTGTTCCAATGGTTTGGAGAGAGGGTAAAGATCATGTGTCAGACTGCTATTTCTACATGACTAATCTTAAAGGAGTCAACCGCAAGAACAAGCATTGTATTCAGTATCCTAATGTTCCGTCTGCCATACGACCAGTCCCTCATGGTCCAGGCCTGCCCGTTCCCGAGCCAGATGTTGAAATGGAATCTAGCTCTGAATCGGAATCTGATAACGCACTAGACAGGGCAGAGGGTGGAGAATACATGCCAGAAGAGAATGACCGGCCAGTGCCTCTAACACAAGCAGATCTCAATGACCTGACACGGGATCTAAACCTATCAAAGGAATCAGCACAGCTTCTGGGTTCTCGTCTTCGTGAGAAAAATTTGCTAGCACCTGAGACAACATTCTTTTGGTACCGAGAGCGTGAAAGAGAATTTAGACAGTTATTCACAACCCAGAAGGACTCGTCATTAGTTTACTGCAACAACATTGCTGGTTTGATTCAATCAATGGGGCTGGACTATGTTGCTACTGAATGGAGACTGTTCATCGACTCTTCCAGCAGAAGTCTCAAGGCAGTCCTCCTTCACAACGGAAATAAAT
>NC_134819.1:39843969-39848969 GCF_046742065.1 Oratosquilla oratoria | reverse complement strand
CACTGCTATACCAAGGGAAAAGGGTACTAACCTCAAAGCAGTCATTTTGAATCTGACCCGTGTAATAGGTGTAAGCAAGGTCTGGACAATCGTATGGACTCGTTCACCGTTGCGTGACGAGGCAATACGCTCGTAGCTCATTGGATAATACAAGGGGGGCGGGATTTACCTAGCCTGACGAGCCTACATTGTTTATGGGGGAAATACAAATGAAATATTTTTACGTCACGGCCTGTGACGTAGCAGAGACGCATGCGCAATGGACACTGGAACAATCAACATATTACAAAAACAATCAATATTATTATAGACTAATACCATAGTTACATTAATGAATACATACAATACATAGTAAAGAAAATACCTTACGGTGACACATATTTGGTCATAACCAAAGCAGCACAATACGAACACACGTAACATGACAACATTTCCTCGAAACAACCATAACAATTACATACTTGCCAAGTATACATCGCAGATGTAACAATATATATATATATATGTATATATATATATATATATATATATATATATACACATATATGCATATAACCACTTGGAAAATGAGAACTTGGTAACCAAACGTTTTCCTTTACTTAAGACATTTTCAAAGGTACCTTTCAAAATGGCTTAAATAGACGAAAACGTTCGGTTACCCAGTTCTCATTTTCCTCGTGGTTAATTGCATATTTTGTGAATCACTTGTTATTTATGATTTCTTTGTATATATATATATATATATATATATATATATATATATATATATATATATATATGCAAAGAAATCACAAAACACACGTGGTAAACTATTTTTGCAGAAACCACCGGGAAACTAAAAAAAAAAAAAAAAAAAAAAAAACAGATACCGAACGTTTTTGTCTATTTAGACATTTTCTTTCTGTATTGCTTTTTTGTACCTTTGAAAATGTCTAAATAGACGAAAACGTTCGGTAACTGTTTTTTTTTCAATCCCGGTGGTTTCTGCATATATATATATATATGTATATATATATATATATATATATATATATATATATATATATATATATATATATATATATATTCGTGAAGCGTGGCAGGAGATTCTCTTTTAAGCATATTCTGTTGAAAACGACAGCAAATTCATTAGAAATTAATTTCTTAAGCTTTCTAGCTTTCGGAAAGTAGATTTCTGGGGGAATGAGAGGGGAAGAAGCAAATTTCCAATTGACATTGGTAATTTATATTAACACAGAAGTCTATGTTATATACAAAATATATGAAAATAAACAAAACACAGTATAATAAACCCAAGACGTTTCGCAGATCGTTCTGCATCTTCAGTTGGAGTGAAGGGAAGTGTGACCAAGACGAGTATAAATATGTATAAAGGAAAAACTTGGAGAGGTCACTTAATGACTCTCCTCTGTTTGGCTGGCGCTATTTGGTTGGTTCCTAAGCCTAGCCGATCGCCTGAGGCATGACATTTTATCCTCTGCGGGGATATTTTGGACCTTTATGGGTGTTCTCTGATCTGGTGGTTGTATTTTGGTGAGCAAATGTCTCCTGCGTGTAGGTTTCATGCTGGGGAGGAGGGAGAAATCATTTGTTTGTACATTAATAATAGGTTGTAAATCTTTTATGATTACAGCCTCCAAAATGGTCAAACGTTGGAGGTCCTTCTCCTCTGCGACGATTTCTGTGTTGTGTACCATGGTTTCCCTGTCTAGATGGCGTCTGTGGTGGGTCCAAAGGTGTTGTTTCGGTCCTCCTTGTTGTAGGTGAAGGGTGATTCTTCTGGACAGGGTGGTAGTTGTCCTTCCCACGTAGGTAGATAGGGGCGTACAGTCCTCCTCTGGGCAGGTGAATTTATATACTACGTGGGATTGACGTATACCATGAGGTTTTGGGGTGGTGTGATTTCTTAAGATCAGGGAAGATGTTTTCTTGTTCCTGTAGTAAATGGTGAGTGATATTTTGTCACACCACCCCAAAACCTCATGGTATACGTCAATCCCACGTAGTATATAAATTCACCTGCCCAGAGGAGGACTGTACGCCCCTATCTACCTACGTGGGAAGGACAACTACCACCCTGTCCAGAAGAATCACCCTTCACCTACAACAAGGAGGACCGAAACAACACCTTTGGACCCACCACAGACGCCATCTAGACAGGGAAACCATGGTACACAACACAGAAATCGTCGCAGAGGAGAAGGACCTCCAACGTTTGACCATTTTGGAGGCTGTAATCATAAAAGATTTACAACCTATTATTAATGTACAAACAAATGATTTCTCCCTCCTCCCCAGCATGAAACCTACACGCAGGAGACATTTGCTCACCAAAATACAACCACCAGATCAGAGAACACCCATAAAGGTCCAAAATATCCCCGCAGAGGATAAAATGTCATGCCTCAGGCGATCGGCTAGGCTTAGGAACCAACCAAATAGCGCCAGCCAAACAGAGGAGAGTCATTAAGTGACCTCTCCAAGTTTTTCCTTTATACATATTTATACTCGTCTTGGTCACACTTCCCTTCACTCCAACTGAAGATGCAGAACGATCTGCGAAACGTCTTGGGTTTATTATACTGTGTTTTGTTTATTTTCATATATTTTGTATATAACATAGACTTCTGTGTTAATATAAATTACCAATGTCAATTGGAAATTTGCTTCTTCCCCTCTCATTCCCCCAGAAATCTACTTTCCGAAAGCTAGAAAGCTTAAGAAAGAAATTAATTTCTAATGAATTTGCTGTCGTTTTCAACAGAATATATATATATATATATGACCTTGCAATACCGGTCAGTTTAATCTTACTTGTGTCTAATTCTGTGCTTGAAGATGCTCTAAATCAAATATGCAGAATCAGAATCACAGCTTCCACGCCATCGTCACAAAGCGAAGCACCCCAAGAGCTGGAACATAAACAACATTATGGGGGACACTGGCACACAACAATAGCATTCTGACCATCACGCATGGGGCGTTATGTTCTGAAGAAAGGAATCATCACAACAATAGAATAAGACAATGGAATACGATGGAAAAGCGTAGCATGGAGCTATTTGGTCCATGAAATGGCCATGTGACGAGATATAATAACAAGTAAACAAATACCTTCGAAAATTAAATCACATCGTGAATATTACAAGTTAACTTTTTGCTGTTTTTTATTTTTTTATTTCTTCATCGGAATCTTTTATTTTATCTTCAAACCAACATCACACCGTCTACCCTGCTTACTTGATCCACTATATTTGTTGCGAAATATCGAGATAGTTTGGGTGAATACATGGCAGTGACAACACTATGCATTATAATTAGATTATTCTAAACGCGTTTAAACCTATACACCTTGCATGTAATCATGATCAATAAATTACAAACATAACCCATATTATGACAGCATGAAAACGATTCTCCTCCCCTCCATTCTCTCACTCCTTCTCCCATCACGGACCTTATCTCAAATATTCTAGTTATTAGGTCATGACAAAAGCGTTCTATTCTGCTGAGTAAGACTAGTAAAGACATTACACACACACACACTCACACACACACACACACACACACACACACACACACACACACACACACACACACACACACACACACACACACACACACACACACACACACACACATATATATATATATATATATATATATGTATATATATATGTATATATATATATACACATATATATGTATACATATATATATATATATATATATATACATGTATATATATATGTACACACACACACACACACATATATATATATATATATATATATATATAGATAGATAGATAGATAGATAGATAGATAGATAGATATAGATATATATGTGTATATAGATATACGTGTATATATTATATATATATATGTATATATATATATATATATATATATATATAACAGCTATTCAGATCAAAGGCTGAATAAAATGGCACAGCATTACCATTAATTATTAGAGAAAAACGACATGATAAAAAACAGTTATAAACAAATAGATAACAATAGGAAAGACAGTTATTATAATAGATTTGTACTGATGTAAGACGATGAGATGAAAAATTCGAAAGTAACACCAGCTAATATGATAATCATAACTATTATATGATAATGAACTAAGACACAAACCATAGTAAAGAGATGAATACCAAAGCACTAATGGAGCACGCTTGCATCTATCACTAAAATAAATAAGTTAATACATAAATAGAGAAATAGATAAATAGATGAATAAAATATATTATGTTTTACGGAACTTATATCGGTTATTCACTTTGAACTGATGCTAATAAATCTAAAACAAAAATATGTTTCCCTCAATACGTGACGAGCTGTTTCAGTTATTAAATTGTCAATTATTTATTTTATGTTTAGTCTGTAAAACTGTGAAATTATCATGAAGTTTAAGACTCTTAACTGAGTATTATGTAGTTATGTGTCTTTGACCAAAAAGTAAAAATGAAAATTATCATAATAATAATCTGCATCAGACTACAGGAGTCTTTTCTAATTGTAAGGCGATTTTTGTTATTCCACAAAGTAGAATACTAGATACTCTTTGTGAAAAACCACCTTCATTAACGATCTATAGCCAAGGACTCTAATGTTAAGGTCCGTTTTCACCTTTGATTCTATGATAAAGTTATAAGTTACAATGATAAGTTATAAATGTTAAAAAGAGACCTTTTGGTTCACAAAAATCTCGGATGAAAGCAAAAAGGTTAAGGAAAACCTTCGACTTTCTGATGGTTAGAATCACTCACGATCAAACACCCCAAAGGAGTATATATATATATATATATATATATATATATATATATATATATATATGCCTCTCGCACATACTGAAGGTTACAGTTTGGAAAAGAAAATATGATATATTCAGTTTATTTCTAATTATATTAGATATGAATGCGCTTTGCCATGACTGTCCTTTTGAGAGCAGATGTGTTTCCGTATCATTTGGATATTATTAAGAATGATCCA
>NC_134819.1:39831469-39833969 GCF_046742065.1 Oratosquilla oratoria | reverse complement strand
AATATATGAAGTTTCCCCTACTTTGGTAAATTTGCCAACTTATAGTCTAGTGTAAAATATATGAAATTATTGTTTCAGTAAGCATGTTTACAGACCTGGTAACATAATCATACTGTTCTACATACAACTACTGCATCACACAAAGGACGCTGAGCACCTCATCTTACACATGCCCCACATTTACAATCTCAACAAAACAACACAATATGTCTTCCTTGAGTGAAGTATAGGCCTGTTAGGTAGCCGTTGTCGGTTATTTGGGGGCTGTGAGTCTCTGGGAAGGGAAACTTGAGGCAACTGATTGGATGAATGCAAACATCCTTTTTAACTAATCTTATTATAGATAAATGCAAAGAGCTTTTGAAATCAGGAGACCATTTGAAACATACAAGACTCTGTCATGTTAATATAGATAGTTATCCACCTATGTCTACTGATTGTATTCATAACATTCATATTTTAATTTCTGCAAAAATATTATTTCATATATGTATCATATCAATAGAAATAAGGTAGCTGACACATGGGTTATTTGAATTATTCTTTTATCTTCATCTAAACCCATTTTCTGTTTGCCACTAATGTACATCACACACACAAACACACACACACACACACACACACACACACACACAGACACACACACACACACACACACACACACACACACACACACACACACACACACACACACACACACACACACACACACACACACACACACACACACACACACACACACACACACACACACACACTCACACACACACACACACACACACACACACACACACACACACACACACACACACACACACACACACACACACACACACACACACACACACACACACACACACACACACACACACACACACACACACACACACACACATACACACATACTCGTACATACACAAACACACCTACATATATGTGTAAGTATATACGCTCTTTTATGTCCTGAGTTCAAAGGGCATAGAATTTGTATAGTGTATCTTTTTAATTTGAGTAGATAAGCCAATAGTGAGACCAGTAATGAGAGTTAAACCTACTAGTGCTTGAACCACAGCAATGAGGCCCTCATCGGGGTAGTTGTGGGCATATCTGGGCCACCAGAATAACTAATATATCAATTATTGAGGCTATGTGAAGAGCAGAACAATGAATTAAAAAAAATGTTAGAGCGTAAGGTAAATGGAAATGAGGAAAGACTTAGATGGGAGAGAAAATGTAATAAAAACTATATAGTAAATAGAGGACTTGATAAAAGGTCAAAGAAATGTTAAAAAATGTATAACAAGATTAATTAATGTTTGGTGTGGAGGAAGAGCAAATAAAAGTAATACAGGGACAGGGCGTGAAAAAGAGTTGTAGAGTAAAGGAAATGATAAAGAGAAAATGACTAGAAAGATTGGGAGGAGGAATAGGAAGAGGAAAAGGAACAAAAGAAAAAGAAAGAAGAGAGAACAAATATTAGGAGCGGGAGGAGGAAGAAGTAGAGGAATAGGAGACAAAGAGAAGGAGGGAGAAGGAGGAAGAGAGGGAATAGAACGAACAAGATAGGGACCTATAGCAGAAACAGTAGTAGTAACAATATCAGAAGTGGAGCAGCGTGGTAACATAAACAGAAATAAAGACGCAGGCAGAAACAGCAGGTTAGAATTTGGAAGGAACTATTAGAAAAAGAAAGATGATGGAAAATGAAATTAAAAAGGGAGAAATTTAAGAAAAAGAGAGGTAGAAGGAGGATACGATGAGCATGGGGGAAAAAGAGAAAGAAAATATGATTGGTAAAAGGAGTTGTTGAAACGGGGTAGGATGAGGGAAAGAAGAAGATGAAAAGGAGTGATGAAAAGAAGATTAAAGAAAAGAGAAGAGTAAAGAGAAGGAAGAGAAAGAAGTGGGAGAAGCTTAGAAGATCAAGTAAATAAAGTCTAAGACGCTAGAAGAAAAGTTTCGACAAGTTGGAAGTTAAAAATGGAAGAGGTTTCGAATGATATCCCTATTCGAATAAAGATTTATAATTCAACTGGAGCTGGAATTAAGACTACAAGTCAAAAGTTAATCCTAATTGGATTTCAAGTGTTTATTCATAGTCCATTTTGTAAGTAAACAAGTATAGGCTTTGATTATCAACAGATGAAAGTGTGTGTGTGTGTGTTCTGCTGTTGACTGCAGTCGAAGCTCATAACATTATAAAAATAAAAAGGAAACCAGAGCCACATTTACCCTCTCTCTCAAAGAAAGAAATTCAGAGTAATTATTAACCCAAATGCAGAATTTAGTGAAACATTTTCTCTATTTTTTATTCTAGATTCCGTGCCATGTAAAGAACTAAGAAAAACCTAGGAAAGAGTCTTATTTGGATGCGAAATATTGTATTTAGAACTATACTTCTTTCATTTTATGAACTTGTCAAATATATATATATACATATATATGTTTATATATATGTGTATATATATAAATGTATATATATATGTATATATATATATAC
>NC_134819.1:39811469-39821469 GCF_046742065.1 Oratosquilla oratoria | reverse complement strand
TTGTAACTTAGTAAGTGTTGTACTCCAGAAGTTACTTACCTCCCACCCACACGCAAATTTTGCCCTTTGTATTCGGAGTGCAGGAGAAATAGACAATATCTAGTGGCTGAAGATTGATATTAGTATGGATGAAATATATTTTACTTCAGAATGTTTTTTTTTCTCACTATGTATGTGAGATTCAACGGGTGGTACATATGGCTGTATCAATAGAAGCCTTACTTCATTGTCCGTAGCTCCCTCTCTGAAAAGTTATCTCCTGTCAATAAAAAAAAAAAAAAAAAAAAAAGTACGGTTTGTCTTATTCTATTTTTGGAATGTATTACTGTTTCCGTTGGTGTAGAAATTATTGTTCCATTACTAGTTGTTTAGGATATTATTCGTAATATATGTACGAAAAAAATCATCTCAATTATCTTAGATCTATTATAGTACCTTCAGCTAATGGCATTAGTAGTAGTAGTAGTAGTAGTAGTAGTAGTAGTAGTAGTAGTAGTAGTAGTAGTAGTAGTAGTAGTAGTAGTAGTAGTAGTAGTAGTAGTAGTAGTAGAAGTAGTAGTAGAAGTAGCAGTAGCAGGTGTAGTAGTAATAAGAATAATGAAAATTATAAAACTAGTAAAAGTTATGAAAATAATAGATAATAATAATAATAATGATAATAATAATAATAGTAATAATAATAATAGTAATAATAATAGTAATAATGATAATAATAATAATAATAATAATAATAATAATAATAATAATAATAATAATAATAATGATTGATGATGATGATGATGATGATGATGATGATGATGATGATGATGATGATGATGATGATGATGATGATGATGATGATGATGATGATGATGATGATGATGAATGATAATGATAATTAGAATGATAATGATTAATAATAATAATAATAATAATAATAATAATAATAATAGTAATAATAATAATAATAATAATAATAATAATAATAATAATAATAATAATAATAATAATAATAATAATGATAATAATAACAATGAAATAATAACAACAGCAAGAACAACAATAATAGCAACAACGACAACAACAACAGCAAGAGTATAAGTTGTTTGATATGAAAAACGGGAATCGACAAAAAAACAGGACTTTTGACGTGATCCTAGTCCTTTTATACTGGAACCATCCCTAAGTTCACTGGGATCGTCTTTAACTTAAATAGATCTAGTTAGCTAAGTAACTCCCATGAAGGGATGGATTGTAGTAGTTTTTGCCTTGCTAGTTCAGTAGCTTCCTTTTAGGAGAAATGAATTGTCTGGTATCACTTTGAGCAAAGTATATAATGTATTGATTGGCCAATGGGACAAGAAGCATTATTTAGTTGAAGTGACGTTTTAAGTATGGCTGTATTTTAATAAGGACATATGAGTGGAAGAGACTGCAAGAGGCCATCAGGCCTACACTATGCCTCAAATGTTCTCAAATGTTCCTTACCACATTTCATCTCTATCCGTAAAGCTATCTTATCTTCGCTTAAATCAACCAATAGCTTCAGCGCTCACTACATGGATACTAAGTCTATTCCATTTGTGAACCACTCTATTGGTGAACCAGTTCTTACCTATTTCTTTTATCAGGATATTGTACTGATGAATGTAGTGATACTCGAAACGAAACGTGTACTGAGATTAATTACATTTCTCGAATGTCGTACCTGTTCTTTATATCTCGAGATTATGCGTCTTGCCTGAATGTCTCATGATATAAAATCTATGGTAAATATATCCGAGTTAACAGGGCTGACACGTTTGGAAATAGGTTTGTTCCTTTCTTTGGCTTCGTCTCACTAACTGCCACGACGAAATAAGAAAAGTTTTGTTTTAGTGAATATAGTCACGACATTATCATTAAAAACATACATACATATAGTACTTACAAATACCCAAAGGCTTTTTCCCCCTCAGAAGATTCATTATTTTGTTATATATATATATATATATATATATATATATATATATATATATATATATATATATATATATATATATATACTATTCACGATACTTTATCTTTACATTGTAAAGGATGAAACACAATTTCCCTATCACAGTAAAGGAGGAGGAGGAGGAGGACAATCCTATCGTTCTCACGATACTACGACACACACATGTACAGCGAACCCTCTTGGTTTCTCTTTCTTGGCTCGATTCGCCACCTTGGAAGGGTCTCAGACAGACCTCTTCCGCCGTCGTTCCGGGTGCGACTCCGCATTCTTGTCCATTGTACGATGGGAAGCTCTCAGACATCGTGACTGTTATCGCCCGTACGGCCTCTGAGCATACGGTCCATAGGTGTCGCTGGAGGCTTTCACAAGCCCTGAAATTTCGTTTAAGAATTCGCCTCCTGGTGTCATGTAGGGGCCATAAAATGGCACTGGAATACATTATGTGTCGCATGGGTTGAAACGACTTCTCTTGTCTCAGAATTCAAAATTCAATTATGTCCTTTTAGTACCCTCACTAGGCGTCTCAGGACTTTAATACAAAAGATAGAAATCCCCCCCTACAAAAAAAAAAAAAAAAATGATAACGTTTGCGGCCAATACAAAGAAAAATCTTAAAGTCAAACTGTTTAATAAATTGTTAGATCTAGTCCACGTTCATGGATTCAGGACACACCATAGAACTGAATAGATTCATCTAGTGAGGGCCATTACGGGTTTAGGAATGCTGCTGACATGTCAAGACCATAAAGCAACCAATGAATATATTACGAGACAAAAGGCTGGGAGAAGCTTCTTGGTCTCAGTAGCCAAAATTCTAGACGTCTCCTTATTTCACCCCAGGGAGAAACTTAACGCATTCTCTACGATGAGTTCCTAAGCAGATTTGAGGAAAAATAGTGAAACAAAGTAAACAGATAAAATGAATAAGTAAATGAATGGATATATAGACAAATGAATAAATGAACAAATATATAAAACAATAAATAGGTAAATGAATAAATAGATAGATGAATAAGTAAACAAATAAGTAAATAAATAAATAAATTAATAATGCATCAATCTAAAAATTAATAGATAAAGGGACAAAAAAGTAAATAAATTAACAAATAAATTTAACGAATAAATAAATTGATAGATAAATGAATAAGGAAACAGCATGATGAAATAGATTATAAATAAAATGAGCAGTTAAAGAATGCGTTTCTCATCTACAGTTTAAAACTCTTCAGAACGGGACCCATACTGGGCTGAACGAAAACGTTTTACGTCATTAAAGGAGAAAAATATATATAGAAAACGGGTCGACCGTGTTAGTCTGAACTACTCAGCTAAATAGAATAATATATAGTCTTCAAGAACAAGATATACAAAGGAAGAAAGAGAAAGAAAAAAATGAGAAAACAAGAATGGAAGAAAAAGGAAGAAAGAAAGGAAGGGAAAAAATTCAATGCAATAAAGAAAACGAGAGCAAAGTAGCAAGAAAACAAGAACGGAAAAAGAAGGAAGGAAAGATGAAATGCGAAACTTGAAAAGAAAACGCAAGAAAAAAGGTCAGAAAAAAAAAATAAAACCAAAAAAGGAAAGAAGGAAAAGAATGATGAGAGAAAAACGAGGAAAAAGAAAGGTTGGCACACAGACAAAAAGATTAACAAAGAGAAAGAACTAAACAAAGAAACAAAACAAAATGAATGAAAAAATATAAAATAAGTACGAATAAGATAATATTTATCGAAAGCGGAAGATTTCGAAAATGAAAAAAAATATATACTGAGAGGATAAAGGTGCAAAAGGAAGATGATAAGAAAGGATGAAGGGAATGGGGAAGGAAAAGGAGAAGAAGCAGAGGAAGAGGAGGTGGGGGTAAGGGGAGAAGAAAGGGAGAAGGCAATTGGGAACAAAAAGGAAACGGAGCAGAGGGGAGGATAGGAGTAAACGAGAAGAGCCACTTCAACTAAGCGGAAAGATCACTAACTCTACCAAGCCAACGACCCTCCCACAGCACTTTTGTCGACACGCCAGAGAAAGGGGCAAGAAAGAGAAAAAGAAATTCAAGAAATGGAAGAATAGAAAAAGAAGATAAAGAAGGAGAAGAAGAAGTAAAGGAAGATGGGAAAGGAGAAGAGTATAAAGGAAAAAGAAGAATGAGAAGAAAAAGAAGAATGAAAAGAAGAAGAAGGAGAAGAAGAAGAAGAAGAAGAAGAAGAAGAAGAAGAAGAAGAAGAAGAAGAAGAAGAAGAAGAAGAAGAAGAAGAAGAAGAAGAAGAAGAAGAAGAAGAAGAAGAAGGAGGAGGAGGGGGAGGAGGAAAAGAAATAGTAGTAGAAGAAGAAGAAGAAGAAAAGGAAGAGAGAAAAGAAGAAAGAGGAATTCGAAGAAACTTAATAAAATTGTGAGGAAAAAAGTAAAAAAGAAATAAAAGAGGAAAGAGTAAAGCAAGAAGAAAAAGAAGAAAAATTAAAGAGGAAAAAGAACAAAAAACGAGGAAGAACTTGACAATCATGGTGAAAGTACAAGACCAATAAAGTAAACAAAGAAGACGATGAAAAAGAAGAAAGAGGAAGAAGCAAAGGAACAAGAAGAGAAGATGGCAAAAAAAATCAGAACGAAGAAGAGGAGGAGGATAAGGAAGAGGAGAGGAGGGAAAAGTTAATGGAGGAGGAGGAGAGAGAAAAAAAAAGATGAAAAGGAGATGATGGTGTAGCAAAAATATGAAGAAAAGGAGGAGGAAGAGGAGGAGGGGAAGAAAAAGATACTGGAGGACTACGGTAATGAAGGATATGGGAAAGAAAAGGAAAAAGAAAAATATGATAATAAAGGAGCAGGAGAATGAAGAAGAAGAAAGGGGAAGGAAATAGAAAATAGATGATGAACAAGTAGAGGAAGATAACTGAGGAGATAAAACGAGAAAAGTTAAATAATGGAGAAAGAAAGGGAGGAGGAGGAAAACGGAGGGGTATGAAGAGAAATATGCGAAGAAGCTACAGGAAGAGGAGGAGTGGTACAAAAATGAGGAATGGGAAGAGGAGGAAGAGGAGGAGGAAGAGGAGAAGGACGAGGAGGAGGAAGGGGAGAAGAAGGGAAGGAAAAAGGGGAGGAGGAGGAATGGAAGTAGGAATAGGAATATGAGAACTAGGAGGAAGAGATAGAGGTATCGGAGAAGGAGAAAGAGGAGGAGGAGGAGGAGGAAGAGGTAGAGGAGGAAGAGGAGCAGGAGGATAAATCTGGAGAACAAAGAATTCTCGTGTGATGAGGAAACGAAATAGTCTCGAGGGGCAGGGGCAGTTTAAGGAGGAGGGGAGACAAAGAAGAGGAGGAGGAGGAAGAAAAAGAAGAGGAAGAGGAGGAAGAAAAAGAAGAGGAAGTGGCGTGAAAGAAAGGTGCGGAGAATGATAAAGAAGTTTAATCTCTTTTTTCAGCATGTGAAACGTTTTAACACATTCTGTGTGCCGCCAACCTATTATATAAGTTCATCTTCGTGCCTTCTGACTGCATGGGGGCTTTCTTAACTGAATAAGATCACCTTACACCTTCTTCAGTCAAAGAAATAACTCTCTTAATCACCTTGTTGCAAAAGCTTTTCATAAATTGAGTCAAATCGTTTGGTTTTGATAAGAACAAAATATCTGTAACGTTTTCTTGTCGTAAACGGAAGACTGGTCTCGCGTTCGTTTAATTATGGGTTCGAATCCCCTCCAAGTTCAAGTAGTGACTCGTGCCTGCCTCGACAGTCCTTAAAGCGCATTGGGCAAAGGTGACGACTTCGGCCGCAGTTATTCAGCGCCTCTTGGCGTAGGCTCCTCACCACCACCTTTGGTGTATTGAAGGAGTTTATAAAGAAAGGAGAGGAAGGAAGTGAAGAAGGAAATAAGGAGGATATAGAGATGTAAATAAACGGAATTCAAAAAGCATCGGGAGAAGAAGTAAGAGGGACGAAATAATATTTAAATGACAAAAGGAGTCCAAAGAAATGAAGACACACGGTCTTGAAAGCAAAAAGAAAATGAAAATAGAATGAACGGTGGGCAACGGGAGTCAAAGAATAATGAACAAGGAAGACGAGCGAGTGATGACATAGTGTGAAAAAGAAAAACAGTAAGGGAGAAATTATAAGAACAAAATAAAAAAAACGAAGAAGCAAAATAGCTAGAATAACGACTTGTAATAGGGGAGCACAGAAGTGAAGAAAAAAAACACGAAAAAAGATCATTAAAGACTGAAACAACAATAAAGCTATCTGGAAAAATGTGGGCGGGTGAATATAGCAAGGAAGAGGCTATGAAGAGGAAGCGAGGAGAAAAGGGACTGAAAGAGATAAAGAAGAAAAAAAACTCGAGGACTGGAAGAAATTGAAGAACGGAAAGAGAGAGAGATTGGATGACAAGTCGGATGAGACATACGAAGAGGAAGAGAATAGAGACAAGAGGATGAAAGAGGGAAAAACGGAAAGGAGGAGATAGAATAAGCGAAAACGGAAGGAGGAGGAGGAGTAGAGTGAGATAGAGGAAGAAGTGAACGAAGAGAAGAAAGATAAGATGAACGAGAAGGTGGAGAAGGTGAACGAGGAGATGGAGAAGGTGAACAAGGAAAAGGAGAAAGTGAACGAGGAGGTGAAGGTGATCGAAGAGAAGAAGATGAACGAGAGGAATGAGAGGAGGAGGAGGAGGAGCATGAGAGGAATAAGTGGAATAAAGGAAAGGAGGAGAAGAAGCAAGTGAAGATGGGAGAAAGAGGATAACGAGGAGGAGGACGTGAAGAATGCTGGGGAAGCTGAAAGAAATGAGAAGCATAACCACACAAGATAAAAGAAATAGAGAAACAGTGTAATAATGTGTGATTAGAGTAAGAAGAGGTACAAAAAATAAACAAGGTAGAAAAATAACACAGAGATGAATAGGATTTAAAGGGGTATTGATACAGTGAAATAATCTATATCTATAGGTTCAAATGTGGATTAAACCAAGTGATTCCATTTAAGGGGACCCCCCGCCCAAAATCTTTTTTTCTGAAGGATCTTGCTGATTTTTTCTGTGTGATATCTAGGTCTGAGAAAACCGTCACAGCTTGAGTTTTATTCAGATCTGACCAGTAGTTTTTTTTTTATAAAAAAAAACATGAAAAATACCCTATTTTTGGGCTTCTTTCAAATTCTATCTCCTCCTACAATTTTTATTTGATGTCTTTCATTTTATAGCAAATGAATCTTCTACATATATAGAAAAACAAAATAGAGAGTTTTTTTAATATCTTTGTTCAATGCCGAGGGAAAAAAATATAATTTTTTTTTGTAAAAAAAACACAAAATTTTGACTTTGACACGTTATTAAAAAAAATTATTCAACATATGAAAAAAACTCTCTATTTCATTTTTTTCATTTATCTAGCTATCAATAGAGACCTCATATGAAAAGATTGGTTGAAAATTGAGGGAGGAGATAGACTTTGTGTCTAAAAAACTTACATTTTTCAGAAACGAGCGTTAAAGTTTTTTTTCTTAGTTTTACTAAATTTTACATTCATGAACCTCCTAAGAATCATTGAAAACAGGTTCCATTGTATTTTCATGATGATTTTGCATCTTTCAAGTAACTCAGGCACTTTGTCCCCTCCTACAGTGTAGGATATTATTCACCCAAAGTGAGGGTCTCATAATGCGCCACCTTACTCATTGTGGCAAAGTTTGAGTCATTGGTCTAGAATGACCCAGCAAGGTAGTCTGATTGCTGGGATTCAGCTCTCTTTTTTGTCCTAGGTTTTCTTTCTGGTGTTGGAACAGGCTCTTGCTGCATTAGGGACATCACTGTGAGGTTTGAGACTCTAAACCCAAGGTGTTGCAACAAGGAGGCATTCTTGTAGCCAAAGTTGTGGTCAAGTACAGTGACCTGAGAGAGGAATATAACTCTTCTGATTCCAGCAAACTTGCTTTTGTTGCACTTGATCCACAACTTGGAATGCAGACTCTCATTTGGGTTCTGAGTTCGTCCTCTCAAGCATCGGCTTAGCAGATCCATCTTCGTCAGGTCAACGTAGACGTCACAGATCAGCTTTAGCTTCTCCTTTGGAATCATTGACAGGAACGGTCTTTTTTCTTCATGTGAACTTGTTAGCAAACAGTTGTTTGCGTAGAGACAACGTGTCTGATAAAGGTATAGAGGACGGAGGATCAGGTGCTGTGGATGTGGATGGCAGGGAGAGAGCGGAGGATGTGGATGTAGATGGCAATGAGAGAGACGAGGATGTAGATGGCAATGAGAGAGACGAGGATGTGGGTGTACTTGGCAGGGAGGGAGGTGCTGGAGGGAGTACTGGTGGTGGTGGCGGAGGTGGTGATAACAAGGTTGATGCGGTTCCTTCTTTCTCCCCTTGCGTTACTAAGGTCAACGTTCTTGTCTTCTGTAAGTGTGATTTTTGTTTGGAAAGCTTAGGCATGGCTAATATCTTCAAACTTCTCTTCACTGAAAAATAAATGCGAAATACACACGGCAAATTAGTGAACGTGGCAAGCTAGCGTACACTTCCTTCCCTTTCTACGGCTATCAGGTCACTGGCGGTCAAGTGGGCTAATTTTCCTGCTGTCAGGTCACTGGTAGTCGTGCGGGCTGAGTTTCCTCATACCACACACTCACGTGCATGCCAGACGCAAGAGAAAACTTTGTAAGTGCATCAAACAAAAAAAAAATAAAGTAAAAGAGGTGTTTTCATGGTCAAAACGAATGTAAACAATAGTGGTGCGGAGCACGTGGCTGCCGGGGGTAGGGAACGTAGGCCCTTTAAACCATTTAAAAATGGCGGTACGATAAAAATCTTTTAACATGGTGTAGAGCAAGCGCTCTTCTATGTATTTTTTTTTTTTTTTCGTAAATCTGGGGCGGGGGGTCCCCTTAACGTAGGAGACGCCACCATAGAAGAATGTCGATGAAAAGGAAGAGATTAATATAACAACACACAGGAAAAACCAAGTCAATGACATTGACAGTGAGAGTGACAATGACAATGACAGTGATCATGACAGTGACGATAACAAAGAAAATAGCAGTGACAATGACAGTGACTGTCGCTGTGACGATGACTATAACTATGACAAAGACAATAGATAATAACAATGACAATGATAGTGACAGTGATAGTGACAATGACAATGACAATGGCAATGACAATGGCAATGGCAATGGCAATGACAATGGCACTGGTAATGGCAATGATAATGACAATGACAATGACAATGACAATGACAACAACAACAACAATGACAATAACAATGTTCACGAAGTAGACAATGATAATGACAACGACAACGAAAAAGATGACAATCATGAGTACCACCATGACAAACATAATTATGATACTCCACATCTCATTACTATATGATATTTTTTATGATAACATACTAATAATTACACTTCATTAGATATTATAGTTCTCTCAGGAACTTGACAACTGCTTGAGAAGAAAACGAGAAAAAGAAAAGTTTTAATTTACAATGAGTTTAGAGAAAACGAGTCTGCTTGCCTTCTTGATATATATAAAGAAAAAAAAAATAGTTGAAAGCTTGTCACAAGGAACGAACCAGAAAGTTTGTTAACAGTTACACAGTAAACAAAAATGGAATTGATAAATAATAAGAGGATAAAATATAAACAATATACTACAGAATAAATAACAGATGACTGAATCTACATGATATAATATAGTGTTGGAAAAACAATAAAGAAGGAATTAAGAAAAGAAGAACACTGAAAACAAACATCGAATTAACTAATATTCAGATAGAAAATATAACGAATGTACTATAGAATAAATAACGGATGACTAATAAGGCAAAAAGTAAGGTAGGGATGGAAGAAGAGAGAAAAAAGAGAAGAAAAGAAAAACACTGACATTAAATATACAGCTAATTGTAAGTAATATACTATGAAGTAAATAACACATGATTAAAAAAAAAGTAGGGATGGAAAAGGGTAAAAAAAAAAAAAAAAAATACCGGTTAAGGTTTAGAAAACGGAAAGAAAATGATGTACAGGGAAATA
>NC_134819.1:39791469-39793969 GCF_046742065.1 Oratosquilla oratoria | reverse complement strand
TGATATGTAAAATTGCTTCCCCATCAGATTATCGATGCAAAAGTCTGCGATATTGATTATACGTACATGTTTCTGTAAAACCCTTCAAGTGTATTAGACGATATATATATATATATATATATATATATATATACATATATATATATATATATATACATATATATATATATATATACACATAAATATATATATATATGTATATATATATATATATATATATATATATATATATATTGGTAGGAGGCCAATTTGAATACAAGCTTTGTTGAAGTCTACAGCTGTAATAGAATGGTTCAACTTGTATGAAGTACTCTCAAGAGTACTTCATATAAGTTGAACAATGCTACTACAGCTGTAGACTTCAACAAAGATTATATATATACATATATATATATATGTATATATATATATATATATATACATATATATATATATACACATACATACATACATACATACATACATACATACATACATACATACATACATACATACATACATACATACATACATACATACGTATATACGTACACATATCGATGAAAAGTAGGCGATATTAATCATGAGTACATGATTCTTTTAAACCTTTCAAGTGTATTAGAGGATATATATACGGTATACGAGGGGGCTTCAAAAAGTTCGTGGAAAAAGGACAGTATGAAAAAAAATCAGTTATGATGTTTATTTTTCAACCTATGTCTCATTAAGGTCAATACACCTCTGCAAACGTTGATACCAGCCTTTAAGTCCGTCTGAGTAGAGATGAGGATCATGTAATCTGAACCATGTCAAAGCAGCTCTTTTTACACATTAAAATGATAGAAAACTGATATCTTTCCATTATTTTTCTAAGTTTGGAAACAAAAAGAAGTCGAACGGGTCTAAATCGGGGCTGCAAGTGAGAGTCGGATGATTTCCCATCGAAATTCACGTAACACAGCTCTTGTCTACCAAGCATCATAAGCGCGTGCATTGTCGTGGTGAAGAGGATGAGTTCATGTAGATTTCCAGGGCGTTTTTCCGAGACTTTTTTGGACAGTTTTCTCAAAACGCATTCATAATAAGTAGATGTAATTTTTTTTTTTTCTCGAGGAAGTCAACCAGCAAAATCTCCTCTGCATTCCAGAAGACAGTGGCCATGACCTTTCCTCTTGAACGCTCAGATTTTGCTTTGACTCACTTCCACCCCTGGGCAACAACCGCTTTGATTAAATTTTGTCCTCAGTATCGTACTGGTAAAGCTATGTTTCATCACCTGTCATAATTCTCTGCAGAAAAGCTTTAGAGTCTTCATCCCACTTGATCAAAATTTCCATTGAAACATCTTGTTTGCTGCCGATCTGAGCGCAACAACCTAGGGACCCATCGACCGAAAAGCTTGCTTAGCCCCAAACTCTCTACCAGAATTGTGTGTGCAGAACCCACGGAGATTCTGTGTGTATCTGCTACTGATTCCGTGGTTATTCGTCTATTCTCTTCAATCATGTCGCGGGCAGCATCAATGTTTTTCCTCACGAACTGACATTGATGGCCTGCCACCGCGGGGCTTATCTTAAATTTCGTTTCTTCCATTTTTTAACCGACTTATCCATTTGTATGTTGTTGATTTCTTTGGGCCATTGTCACCATAAACTTATCTCAGAGCGTCAATGATTTGCCTATTCTCCAACTGACTTTCACCATGAATTTAATGTTAGTCATGGCTTCAATTTTGGTGGATTCCATGTTGCTTAAATGGTGTCCGATTTCCAACTGGCTGCGATCATTACCTACATTTATGGGTTCATGTTTGAACTTGTTATACCACGTTGGTACCACGTTGGTACAAGAATGCCCAGATGTGATCAAATGAAATTCCTTCCATATAATTTTTAGTTATGGATTTTTTCCACGAACTTTTTGAAGCTCCCTCGTATATATACATATATACATATATACATACCTATATATATACGTATATGCTTGCTGTACATATGCTGTGCATACGTGCGTGTACATTTGTCCTTTGCTGCACAACTTCCTCTAATCTACGGATTATCCAGTAAGCAAATAAAAACATTTGGATGCTTCTAGGTAAGAAAAAGATAAATAGAAAGATAAATACATAAGTTAATATATGAATAGATACAGAAATGTATATATATATATATATATATATATATGTATATATATATATATTTATATATATATATATACGTATATGTATGTATATATGTATATATGCATATGTATATTTATATACATGTATATATATATATATATATATATATATATATATATATATATATTCATATATATAAACTTTTATACCACCGTCAGAAAAGAAGACACTAATGTCGAAAGTTCAGTATATTTCGATCACTAACTGTGATCCTCTTCAGCAGATTGAGTACAGAGTGGAAGACATATACATATATACGAAAAATCAGAGGTGAGAAGTAGGAACAAGGACAGGGCTTAGGTTACATGACCGACGCTCCGCGGGTGTTGTGAGTTTTTG
>NC_134819.1:39781469-39786469 GCF_046742065.1 Oratosquilla oratoria | reverse complement strand
TCTTCTTCAGTGTCCAGATCGAGTCTCTTAGGATTTGCACGTGTCATTCAATATTAAACTATTTACAAAATATTCGAGGGAAAGACAACAATATTTTGCATCATAAGATATACATTTTGATATGAAGTATCATTTTCAGAGGTTATTAATAATTTCACTTCTTACAATTATTTTATGAAATAATATCAGGGTATGAGCGAGTCTTTAAAAACATAGTTACATGAGTTTTCTGACCGTGATAATGTCGTGTGAACATACATATCCATTATAAATGCTGGCAAATGAAATGAGTTCATTCTTGCTCAAGGAAGGTCACACAATATTGGATTTTGTGGATAACTTATCCATTTTTCATACAATTTGTTTGAGTTATTCTGTAGTTTTACTCCTACACTCTTGCCGCTGTCGGCGTAATCGTAGGCATGCTGGTCTCACATTTGCTTAATGTGTGTTGGAATCCCGCATTCATCTCAAATTCCTAGTAAAGTCTGTTATTTGCCCAAACAGTCCAAACGCATTAGGCAAAGGTAGCTTTGTCTGCAGCTACTCAGAGCCTTCTGGTATAGGCTCCTCATCTTCTTTCATTCTACTGGGTGACTTTGAAAATCTTTCCTTTCTAACATCATTTCTAATACAGTACGACCACAAGTATCTAAAACAAGAGATCATCAAGGTAACTTTATTCTTTCACTGCTTAATTTTATATTGTTTCATTGTTATATATAATTGCGTTGCATTACAAAAATACACGCACGTGCAAGCGCAAACGTACAAATATACACACGCATATATATGCACACACACAAACACACACACACACACATGCACAGACGCACAGACACACACACACACACACTCTAACACACACAAACACATAAACACACATTACCCATAGATCAGTCATACGAGTTCTGAACTCTCTTCTCGGAGGGAAATAGCTGTCAATCACGAGTCCAGCACGTGATCCAAAGACCAAGGTGAATAGGTGAATACACTCGTGGTGCAGTGGTAGAGTTCTCCTCTGACACTTCGGCGGTCCGAGTTCGAACCCCGCCCAGGGCTGAAATAATTTCTGTATTGCTGCGCTGCGAGTCGTTACTCCAACTCTCGTAGGCGTGGAGTTTGGTGTGTGTGTGTGCGTGCAAGGTCACAGCATTACCCATAGATCGGTCATATATGAGCTCTGAACTCTGTTCCGGGAGGGAAATAGTATGTGATCCAAGACCATGACGAATCACACACACACACACACACACACACACACACACACACACACACACACACACACACACACACACACACACACACACACACACACACACACACACACACACACACACACACACACACACACACACACGCACACACACACACACACACACACACACACACACACACATATATATATATATATGTCTATATATATATACACATATATGTGTGTGTGTGTGTGTGTGTGTGTGTGTGTACATACACACACAAACAAACAAACAAACAAACAAACAAAATGAGAGAGAGAGAGAGGGGGGAGAGGGATTGAAAAATGCATTATCATTATAGCTTTATCGATTATCCTTGGCTAAACACGCAACGAAATAGGTACTGGACACCAGATTCGATCCACCAAACTCGACCGTCTATAATTCAGAATGTAAAACATTTTTGGAAAGAGATTTGGACCACAACCCAGTCCTACTGTGACTCACGCGCACACTCTACCGTTGTCCCACAAATCACTGGTCAACAAAGAATTTGTCGCAAGGAAAACAATAGCTGTATGTTATATATTTTTGCACGCAAAATCCAAAAATAATGCCCAATTTTTCCATCACACACAGTTTTTTTGTTCCACGGTATATTACGATACGTGTGTTACGTGGGATAAGTTTCAATTAAGCTGTTGGAAGCACTGAGTTTGGCAACACTGTGTGAGATTGTTATGCATTTTCAGCCAATCTGTTCTTCAAGTAAACCACATTCATTGAGTCAGGGGGATGTGAATGATCTTGTGCATGATTTAAACTTGTCAAAAAAAAGCAATCTTAACTTCTTGCTTCCAGATTAAAGGGCTGGAATCTTCTCCAGAAAGAACCCAATGTTAGTTTTTATTGTAAACTATATTTTGGTTTGAACAGTTTTTCTCACTTGAGGATGGTGTGGTGTTTTTCAGTGATGTATATCCTGTTATGAAGGAACTTAATCATAAATATGACAGGAATGAGTGGCGCTTGTTTATTGACTCTTCAAAAGTGAGCCTGAAGGCTGTTTTGCTCCACAGTGAAAATAAGTTTCCTTTTGTTCCTTTGCCTCATACAGCTAATATGAAGGAAACATAAGACAGTATGAAACTCCTATTGCAGAACATTAAGTATGTAGATCATAAATGGAATACCTGTGGTGACCTAAAAGTTGTGGCTATTTTACTTGGAATGCAGTTTTGTTGTTTTCTTTGTGAATGGGACAGTCGGGATATGAAAAATTATTATGAAAAGAATGTGTGGCCAAAACAATCTCTGACCCCAGGAGAGAAGAATGTTGTCAATCGTCCTCTTGTTGATTCAGAGAAAATTTATCTGCCTGTTCTGCATATTAAGCTAGGGTTGTTGGAAAATTTGGTTAAATATGTGGATAGAACTGGCAGGGGATTCACATATTTGAAAAATAAGTTTCCTAGAGTAAGTGACGCAAAAATCAAAGAAGGTATTTTTGTTGGACCACAGATTAAGGAGCTGATGAGAGACCAGAAATTTAATGAAGAGTTAAATGTTCTTAAAAAAGCTGCATGGCTGTCATTTGAGGAAGTTTATGCGGATTTTTTGGGGACTCACAAAGCAAATAACTATTCTGAAATCGTAAAAGAACTACTGATATCCTACAAAGCCTTAGGATGCAATATGAGCCTAAAAATCTACTTTCTAGACTCTCACTTGAACTTTTTCCCTGCAAATCTTGGCGCCGTCAGTGACGAGCATGGTCAGAGATTTCACCAGGACATTCTGAACATGGAAACCTGATATCAAGGGAAGTAGAGTTTTTCACTGCTGACTGATTATTGTTGGATACTGAAAAGGGATCTCTCAGAATCAAAATACACTCGAAAGTCATATATTTCTACATTTTAAAGGCAAGCTTTATTGAGATATTAGCTTCATTTATTAGTTATAATTGTTTAAAATTTAATATGCTATCACAGAAAAAGCTATACCTAATAGAAAAACTCTGATAACATATTTAGAATAAACAGAATTTTTTTTTATCAAGTTCACCTCCTTTTGCATGTGGGACAGGTATGCTATTTAATTTTGTTGACCAGTGTATGTGCTCCCATAATATAACAACCTCTAAGTTTCTAGACGTTATGTTTTAACACTAAGAAACTTTTGACCTGTTAGTACCTACACTGACTGAATAGATTAGTCGAGAGACATGTATAATGGAATATGGTACCAGTTTAACAATAATACAATAATGAAACAAATAATATTCTAATATTTTGCGTGATCAATTGTTTATATCAATCACCACTATGATGAAAGCTAATTAATGCTTTTAATATTCTGCGTGACGTCAATTGATTTTATTTATCTCTGTGGAACTGCATTACAAAAGAAAGAACTGAATAAACTTCAAAGTAGATTTGAAAAAATATTATTTAGTTGTGTCATTTAGATTGAGGACCTTATTTAGAAAAATAAAAGTAAGAGTATAAATGAATATATTCCAAAGACCCAAAGCAAAATTACATGAGGTTATCCATGGAATATTTGATGTCATTATTGGATGATTTGATTAGTAATGGATATACAATTTACAGGAAAAAATAGTTCTGATTAATATACGTTCTATCATTTCAAAATAGGACGCACCTGGTTTAATTTCCAATATTAGTTTCATTTTTGTTTTAGCTTTGTATATAAATGGAAAAAAAGGTCTACGATATCTTATGCAGATCATTATACGCATTTGAAGGAATGCATTTACATATGTATGTACATTTACATATACATATACATACACATATACATATACATATACATATATACATATACATATACATATATATATATACATATACATATACATATACTTATACATATAAATATACATATACATATATATATGTATATATATATATTTATATATATATACATATATTTATATTATATATACATATATATACATATATATACATATATATATATATATTAGGGTGGTCCACTGCCATAGAGGTGAAAAATAAAAGTAGGAATTTCTTTGCTCCCTGGCCCGATTCTGGTTCCATTTATGTAGAAAATAATGTGTTCAAAGTTTGAAGCCAATCAAATAATATTTAGGGGTGGCTCAAGGTCCCTATTCAGCAGGCCCCTGGATCCCCCCCCCCCCAGGGTTCGTCAGACCACTGGGTATTATCCGCTCATAGACGGGGGTATCATGCTTGCCAAGCACTCAATGTGATCCAGATGCTAGTAAGGACTTTGACGATGTGGGGAACATTTTACGTTGTTGCGAGACAACACCCAGAAGGAACTGGAGTTGCTCTTCTTTTGTGGTGTGACGGCCGTTGAACTCCTCTATGAGTTTGACCCCTTGCTCAGCCACATCGTTGATCACTGGAAGATTTTTTACTTTCTTTAGACCTTCTTTGAATGATGCATTCTCTTCCCAGTCTTCTGGGTCTGCATTAAGAAAATCACTGTTGATGTCGAGGTGTTTCAGGAAACGGATTGACTTGCGAGTTGCAAAACATTCAAGTGGTGGAATCATGGAACTTTTCAATTCGACTCGCTTTGGGGGATCTTCGTCTTCGTCATCATCCTCATCGCTTTCATCTGATTCTGCTGAGATCATGGCCGACACTATGGTCCGTTTTGTCGGTGCTGAAACAGCTTCATCGAACAGTGACAGTGCCACAAGCTCCTCTGACACATATCACAGATGCTGTTGCAGTTTGTCTCTGGCCGCTCTTCCAACACGGTCATTGGGGTAAGAGTGTAGTTTCT
>NC_134819.1:39771469-39776469 GCF_046742065.1 Oratosquilla oratoria | reverse complement strand
GCTACCCCCCGTGTAGGGGGAAAAAGCCTTTGGTATATGTATGTATGTATGTATGTATGTATGTATGTATGTATGTATGTATGTATGTATACATTCATTTATCTATTAGTTTGGCTACTCACTGATATTACTTACCTACCTGTTCCTTAGTTCATTTACGTGGTTATTTCTGGTTTGTTTACATATGTTCATCTATCCATATTTAAGTATTTATTCATCTATCTACTTATCCATCCGTCTAACTGCGTATTTTATCATCTACTTGTTTAATCAATGCCCAGTTTATTCATTGTTCATTAGTTATAATTCAGCAATTGTCTTTGAAATTTCTCTTTCTTACGTGGGACATTTCATAATTGAAACGTATTTATTTATCGGCTTATCCATCTATTTACGGGCATATTTTACCGTCTACTTGTTTAATCAATGAGTAGTTTATTTATTGCTCATTAGTTATACTTTAGCCATTGTCTTAGAAAATTTTCGTTTTTATGTGGGATATTTCATAATTGAAATGAACTTCATTGTGGGCAGGAATGTCAACACTAAACAGCTTTTTCATCCTACAAAACAATTTCGCGTTGGAGAGGTCGGTTCATATAAGTGGCAAAGAAACGACTTAATGGGGACCAGCAAAACGGAGAGATGAGAGAAGTTATAAGTGATCAGAATTCTTGGGAGCGTAAAGAATACATACGGTGAATATTGTAGGGAAAGGGTCATCAATAGCGGAATGAGATATTCAGGAGATAATTTCAATAATACATACACATCATACAACGCACAAAAAAGTATGATTATTGTCTTTGTAATGCTTCACATTTTCATGAGTTCTTCAAGAACTTTGTGTTTCTAAGTTGTATCTCAAAATATTCATCCTCTCATGAATTGTAGGTTGTATGCATTTGCTCTGTGAATATTACATTCAGTCTAGTAGTAGTTGTTGTTGGTATATACTTTTCACCAGTGCTTTTAGCCCTGTGGACAATGTTATACCACAGTCATGCAAGAGGGACGCTGGTATGCGCTTTGTAGATTCTTCATTTTGCGTGACGCCAAACAAGTGCGTTATGGAGCTGAAAGGTGCACCCTGAATTGAAGAATGTCTTGATCGATGAAGCTGAACTCCCCCATTCATCATCTACACAAGACCCTGTGGCACTGACCGTAGTAAACCCTACAATACCAGCCTTAGATAGTGTTTTTTTTACATGGAGATGTATTATATTTAATATCACCATACTATAACTATATTGAACATATTCCCTCATTTTCAGCTTTTAACTCTAATCACATAATAATGCATAAGACACTAACGTTAGCTATGACAAACACTATAATGCAAACCTCAGGTAGTGGTGTTTTTTACATGGAATGTATCCTGTTTGAATAAAAATCACCAATCTATTATTGTAGAGTCTCATATAGCTTTCCCTAGTTTCAGCTTTGACATCTAGACACAGAACAGTGCATATCTCAATACGCTAGGCATTAATAACTATGAATATTTCGACACACAAGGCATCAGGTGATTTCCTTACTCGATGCTTCATTCATAGCTTCTGCAGATGAGAGATATCCTCTGGGATTATCGACTAAGGTTTCCTAAGACCATGAAGCGATATTATATGATTTTGAGGGCGTCTATGTAAATCTCCTTCATGCTCTGCTCAAAGCTGTGTTTATTGTTTTTGATGTACTATTTAGGGATAAGACAGCTGTAGCTTATAGATTTATTGTTTCTCGCCTCATATTAAGAAATATCATGACAGAATTCAAGATATATTTAGATATGTAATCTAGATATATTTCAAAGCTTACCAAAGAAAACCCAGGAGGACAAAATAATCCGACTATTACCTAATTTGTTGTCATCATTAGTTGATTGATATAACTGGAGATTTGAATTATATACTGTAGTTTTTTAAACTGAAATAAAACTTACGTCTATAATTTTTCAATGTGGCGATTAAGTGATAGAGCTATTAAGTTTTAGAATAAATGTATTTTACTCATTCATAGATAAGGCCGGAATTTCACTTAGAATCTTAACTCTAGTATGTACGTTTCGTATATAGTGGCTAGCAGTAACCTTAACAATAAAAAAGTCTACTTTCCTACGTATTCATTTTCGATTTTCAAAATGTTGAGTTAAAGTCCTTTACCGTGTTCACTGTTTCATTATTAGAAAAAAAAATCTAAAAAGTGCCTTTTTAGATACATATTGTATTCCAGAGCATTACATGTCAAGAAAATGGGATATCAAAGTAGATTTCTGATTCGCATTTTTACAGAAAGAAGTTGCAAACTCTTTTAAATAACAGTAGTGTAATTAAACTTCACTTGACTCTTTATTAATTATTTCATCTAGAAGCAATTTACTAATTTTTTCGTCGGTTATCCTTGGAAATTTATTTTTCAAATACATGAGCTGCCTAGCTCCAAATTTTAATCTGGCTTACCCTGGGACTGCTGGGCTATGACCCTCGACTATTAGTCTCTTCGCTAGGATTCATGGTGTGTGGGCACGTGGCGGGTTATATCATTATATCTATGTGTATGGTATTCAGAAATGCGTTTATGGCGTGGAGGAGCTTGCAGCCCGTGTCCATAATTTTTTTTTTTTTTTTTTTTTTTTTTTTTTTTTTTTTTTTTACGTTTTGTGCTGATCTGGTACTTTTCAGTAGCCTGAGCTGGTACTGTTGGTAACGGTAGATTGGGAATTCAGACCGCTACGTGTGAGGCCTAAATGGTACAAACTTACATAAACCTGTCAAAGTAGGCCTAGGGCGAACCTCTGGCGGGCTCTTCGTGTGGACATTTTCTCAAAGTGCGAATGACTACATCTCTTATCAATGGAGCTTAAGATAATTAAAATGAATATAGTGTCTCTCTCTAAAATAAGGAGACCGGGCAGCGATCAAATCAGTAGCTAAGTTTTCACCTACTGCTGGTAGGGCTACTGAAAGGGGCCCGACTCAGGGATGATATTTTACGCCAAACTATCAATTCAATGTAATTACTGGCACTGACTTCTAGGTATGAAGTATATGTATATATATATATATATATATATATATATATAAATATATATATGTATATATATACATATATATATATGTATATATACATAAATACATATATATATATATATATATATATATATATATATAATTTTCATAAAATGCACCATATCCGGAGGTTTAACAAGAGAATATAAACTAGCTAGCGTTACTTACACATTCAAAAAGGATGACAAAAAGAAGCCAATAAACTACAGACCTATTAGCTTAACCTCAATTATAGGAAAATCAATAGAAACTGTTATCAGAGTTGCTATCGAACATCACTTGGAAATTAACTGATTGATATATGACAACCAGTATGGATGCAAACCGAAAAGTTCTTTGGTGACTAATCTACTAAAACTTTACAACACAATTTGTTTATTCTATTTCTCTCTCTCTCTCTCTCTCTCTCTCTCTCTCTCTCTCTCTCTCTCTCTCTCTCTCTCTCTCTCTCTCTCTCTCTCTCTCTCTCTCTCTCTCTGTCTCTCTGTCTGTCTGTCTCTCTGTCTGTCTGTCTTTCTCTCTCTCTCTCTCTCTCTCTCTCTCTCTCTCTCTCTCTCTCTCTCTCTCTCTCTCTCTCTCTCTCTCTCTCTCTCTCTCTCTTCCTTTCTGTCTGTCTGTCTCTCTGCCTGTCTGTCTGTCTCTCTGTCTGTCTGTTTCTCTCTCTCTCTCTCTCTCTCTCTCTCTCTCTCTCTCTCTCTCTCTCTCTCTCTCTCTCTGTCTCTCTGTCTCTCTCTCTCTCTCCAGAGTAAGCTTGTATTCACTAAGAATACCTTTCAGCAGAATGCAATTGTCCAATGGTGAGGAAATAAAAAGCCTCATAGTCTGAGAAAAGTAGTCTTAATATTGGCTCCTGCCTCTGGTGGATTTTATTCTGTCATGGGGCTTAACTTTTTGGAAGTGCCTCTATCTTATATACGCACTCCGTTAAACACTAAAATAGTTTTACAAGACCTAAGTCCCGTGAAAGTTCGCTGGAGCTTGTAATGTAAGGAACCAAAGTTTGAGTAACAGAAACAGCTTAAGGATCTCAATTAAAGTGTCTGTTCGTAACTAGAATAATCTCTGTTTCTAAGTTTTGAAAGTGTTAACAAAAGCAGGAAAAAAAAATTAGTCTGCAGGATAGAAGTGGTTGTCGGCAGTGAGAACCAGAAATATGTGTTTCATGCAATTTTAGTGAAGTTTTTTATTTCTTCGTTTCACTCAATAATTCTGTTCGCCTAAGAAAACGTTGCCATGGAAACAATGTTGACACAATCGGTCAACGTGGTTGGGAGGAGAAGGTTGTATTATGAGACTAAAAAGTTGGCTGAAGTCCTTGAGATGTTGTAGTGGTAGGGTTTGCTAAGAACAACGTTTCTTAATGTTTTTCGATCCTAGGACTTCTGTAATCAGGTCTAGGCAGTCTGGTACCCCCTAACTCTGATTAGCATCTAATTATTAGAAGGATAAGTAAAAATTAAGTACCCCCATGCATTTAACATTTTCCACCACCCTCTAAAATTGATTTCAGTAACCCTAAGGAATGCTACCCCTCCACGTTAAGAGGAATGAGTGGGAAAACAGGATCCAGGTCGGGGAGATCGGGAAAGCCGGTTGCGGGAAGCTACGACGCAGTTCTTCAGAAGTTAAGAGGGGGCGATTTTGAGGACAAATCTCAACTTAGTTTTCTCCAAATTGCTTCTTCCTCCTTCTTGTCTTCATTTTGACCCAATGCTCCTTGTTGACCTTTAGGGATGTGGAGACGGTTTGTTAACCTTCTTGATACGATGACACTTATGATAGATTATCTTAAAACAAATCATAGAAGATTGCGTATAGACAATAAGACGAATCTAGACTGAATTGGTTTTGATTGGTTGAGACTCTCATTCAGGTTGGGTTAAGATCACGTTCAGGTCAAGTTCAGGTTGTAAACTTAACATAAATGTA
>NC_134819.1:39751469-39761469 GCF_046742065.1 Oratosquilla oratoria | reverse complement strand
CCTTTAGGTCGATTTTCAATTACTGTATATGTATATATTTGTTTGTTTCGATGCTTCTTTTACTGTCCTAATTTACGTCAATTTCTATGTACATTAGATATTTTGAGATCAAAACCAGATCTTGATATGCGTGTGTGTGTGTGTGTGTGTGTGTGTGTGTGTGTGTGTGTGTGTGTGTGTGTGTGTGTGTGTGTGTGTGTGTGTGTGTGTGTGTGTGTGTGTGTGTGTGTGTGTGTGTGTGTGTGTGTGTGTGTGTGTGTGTGTGTGTGTGTGTGTGTGTTGTGTGTGTGTGTGTGTGTGTGTGTGTGTGTGTGTGTGTGTGTGTGTGTATGTGTGTGTGTGTGTGTTTGTGTGTGTGTGTGTGTGTGTGTGTGTTTGTGTGTGTGTGTGTGTGTGTGTATGTGTGTGTGTGTGTGTGTGTGTGTGTGTGTGTGTGTGTGTGTGTGTGTGTGTGTGTGTGTGTGTACATGTACTTCCCGATAAAAAAGTCACATTCTTATCTTGTGACGGGTAGAAGGTACACTCACTCAAAGTTGTCTCATCTTTTTTTTTCTTCTCAGAGTCGTTTCAAGATGACTTCCCCTCTTTAACAGGAGGTCACTGCTCCATTCTATTTTTTTTTTACTTTTTACTGATCATTTAATTTTTCGCTAATGCTCTTTCACATCACGTCGTGCATTTCAATTGATTCTCATTATTTTATCTTTTTATTTCTCCTTCTTTCTTTCCTCGCCTTCATTTTCCTTTTGATGATATCCTTGTCCTTATCAGAGTCATTGCTATGTATTATCATGTGTTTCCGATTTTCTTACGTAGGTAGATCCGCTCTTAGCTAAAAGATCCTTTCACACTAGGCTTATTATCGTCAACTTTGGTGGGTTAGTTTGAGTAAAAAACGACATTAGTCGCTATTTATTTATTTATTTATTTTATTTTTTTATTTTTATTTTAGATTTCCAGACATCAAATCATCTTTGAGTCATATATTGTAAGAAGATGAATAAAGAACTAAGAGAAATTAAATTCATACGAATGATAGACACATTGTGAAAAGGTTCATCTGGAAGTCTACAATAATCTAAGCAAGATCATAGTCAAACAAACCATATGATCATCTAATTCTAAATAACTTATAGATTCAATCATTCTATTATTGAGTGTTCTATTACCTGTTATTGAATTAATAATTCAACAATTTCCTGTTAGGTTATTTATAATTTTTTTTACAAAAATAAATAATTGAATTAATAGATAAACAAATTATTAGATCAATTAAATAATCAATCAAATGAGGGGTAATTAAATGAATAGATAAGTAAATAAATAAATAGATAAACAAATATGAAAAAATATTAGTTAATTGACAGATGAATAAACAAATGAATGTATAAATGAACAAACAAATAATAAAAAGAAAGAGAGAAAGAAAGAAATAGAATACTATCTTCTTGGATGATCTTTGCAAGACTTACAATTTAATCCCAATATGAAAAAATATTAGTTAATTGATAGATGAATAAACAAATGAATGTATAAATGAACAAACAAATAATAAAAAGAAAGAGAGAAAGAAAGAAATAGAATACTATATATAAATGAACAAACAAATAATAAAAAGAAAGAGAGAAAGAAAGAAATAGAATACTATCTTCTTGGATGATTTTTGCAAGACACAATTTAATCCCAATATGAAAAAATATTAGTTAATTGATAGATGAATAAACAAATGAATGTATAAATGAACAAACAAATAATAAAAAGAAAGAGAGAAAGAAAGAAATAGAATACTCTCTTCTTGGATGATTTTTGCAAGACTTACAATTTAATCCCAATATGAAAAAGTATTAGTTAATTGATAGATGAATAAACAAATGAATGTATAAATGAACAAACAAATAATAAAAAGAAAGAGAGAAAGAAAGAAATAGAATACTATCTTCTTGGATGATTTTTGCAAGACACAATTTAATCCCAATATGAAAAAATATTAGTTAATTGATAGATGAATAAACAAATGAATGTATAAATGAACAAACAAATAATAAAAAGAAAGAGAGAAAGAAAGAAATAGAATACTATCTTCTTGGATGATTTTTGCAAGACTTACAATTTAATCCCAGGTTCCCTCGTGCTATTCTGCAAGATGATTCTCCCTTTCCGGAAACATCTAGCTTCATTGCCAAAGATGTGCTCTTTGGCTTAACTTCTCCTTGCTTCTATTGCCCTAATTTCATTCTTCAGATTTTCTCCTTCGTCCTTCTGTTTCTGCAATAGCATTTCCTCCTCCTGTACTACCTCATCTTTCTTATGCCTTAGCCCGGCTTATGTTTGGTAGATTTTTTTGTTTCTTTTGTTTTCAGTCTTTCATTGTTTTTTCGTTGTTCTCGTTTGTACTATGGTTTCTAAATTCACATTGGATTTTTTTTTTTTTGTGAATGTTATCCTTGCTTTTTTCTCAATTTTCTTTTTTAATTGATAAGCCCCTTTCGACACACATTTTTTCTATTTTATTTTGTTTAAGTAGCCTTTTATCACAGTGCTGTTTTCTCCTACTGTTTCTTTTCTGCTGTTGTCTACCTGTTCAGAAAAACATCGCAGATCTGTCATTATGCTTCCTTACCCAATTATTCTGTCCTCGTTCCTCTTACGGAACTTTATGATAATGACAAGAGGTTCTATTCATTATGTATGGATGAATAACCGGGCCAATGATCCGGTGAGCATGAAATCGTGCAGATCTTAACTTGAATTCTACTTTTTAATCCAATATCACATTTGTTGAAAAAGATGAGTGCATACATTCGTTTCATGTATAGATTGAATAGGTGAGTCATATTTCGGCAAAGACATCAATAAACCATTATAATCTGAAATATATAAATATACATACATATATATATATATAAGTCTATATATATATATACATAATATATGTATATATATATATATATATATACATATATATATATACATGCATATAAGTGGTCTACTTTGCATAATTGAACACACGTACCCGTGTTCTTATTAGCATATATATATATGTATATATATATATATATATATATATATATATATATATATATATATCACATTGGTCTTTGTATCACGTGTTGGACTCGTGATCGACAGCTGTTTCCCTCCCAGGAGAGCCCAGACCTCGTATGGCCGAACTATGGGTAATTTTGTGACCTTACAGCACACACACACACACAACTTCCCGCCCACGAGAGTTGGAGTAACGACTTGAAGCGTAGCGGTACTGAAATTATTTCAGCTCTGGGCAGGATTCAAACATGGACCGCCACAGTGACAGTGTGTGTGTGTGTGTGTGTATATATATATATATATATATATATATATATATATATATATATATATATATATACATATATACACACACATATATGTATATATATACACAGAGATAGACAGACATAGGGAGGTGCACACACACACACACACACACACACACACACACACACACACACACACACACGCACACACACGCACGCATGCACGCAAGCAGACATGCACATTGGAGCAGTGGTCATGAAATATTCAAAATATTGCAAGCCGTTACTGTTTTAGTACACTGAGTTTCCTATTTTCTTTCAGTGTGATTTTTCAATGATTTATGAAATGGTTGTTCAATTTGTTTTTTATGAATACCACTATAGTAGTATTTGTTTTTAGTGATAGGTGTTTTCCATTTTTAGTGACTTTTTTTGAGCTGCAGCCCTTTTGGGAAATATTTTAACCAACTAGTTCTTGAAAAATGTGTGTGTGTGTGTGTGTGTGTGTGTGTGTGTGTGTGTGTGTGTGTGTGTGTGTGTGTGTGTGTGTGTGTGTGTGTGTGTGTGTGTGTGTGTGTGTGTGTGTGTGTGTGTGCGTGTTTGTTTGTGTGTGTGTACGTATGTGTGTGTGGTTATGTGTGTGTGTGGGTATGTGTGTGGGTAACGATATTCTCTTTTGTATCAGCCAATATCTCAGTTTGAAAGATAGAATTGAATGTTTCTGGTTATGAATTTATATTCCAGAAGAATAAACCATGTTGTTTAGACAAAGGTTTTCATATTATTAAACAAGATGAATGCGGTAGAATAGGGATAATGTGAACAGTATAGGCGGTTTCCAAATAATCCGTAAAACAGCTAAAATGCACCAAAAAATGGTAAAATGAATCAATAGAACAAAGGAATCAATAATTTAGTGTTTAACATATTATATAAAATGTTTCATTAGTTTAGAAACGGTGGAAAGGCGTAAGCTTTCAGGATCTAGTTTTTCAGCCAAAGCACTTTGTATGCTCCCTTTCGAAATGGGCTATAAATCCAACTCCAGTCCCAAACTCACCGTCAACCAATATCTTTCCTTCAAAACACTGGGTTCCCTCGAACTGGCAATCCCTAACGCTACAGGAACGCGGAGTCCCTCTGGGATCGTAACTCAGCATGTATTCCCGAACACGGTCGAGGGTACGAAGGCTCTCCGGATTAATTCCTTCGTCACAGTGGCCGCGTTTACAGATTTCACTCCAGATGACGTCACGCGGTTTATTTAGCTGAAAGGGTTTAGCTAGGGCTAGAAGTTTAACTAAGGTTTGAGGCATAGGTTTAATTAAGGTTTAACTAAGGATTGAGGCTTAGGTGTATGGTTTAACTAAGGTTTAATGTTTAAGTAAGGTTTAACTCCTTTGGAATGTGTATATCATACTTGATCATAGAACCACAAAACCAAATGACGCCACACGGTTTATTTAGCTGAAAGGATTTAACAAAGGCCAATGGTGAACTAATGAAAGGCTAAGGTTTAACTAAGGTTTATCTCCTTTGGAATGTGTATAATATAGTTAATCCTACATAATATAGTTAATCTCATAAGACCACATGATGTTAAACAGTTTATCTAGCTAAAGCGGTTAAACTAGAGCTAAAGGTTTAACACTTTTGGAATGTGTATAATGTAATTAAATCTGCAGCCACATGACAAATGTATTTGATGGAAACACCCATAACCCCCAAAGGGTTAATTCAGTTTGATTAACCCGATTCACATCGACTTGAATAGTTACCCTATCCTTCACCAAATTGATTTAATCATCTCAGGGATAGAACCTCACTCTCTGAAGGATCAGAACTTGTCTTATCTTAGTTAAATTCAATTCAGTTAAACTTATTTTAGTTAACTCTCCTAGGGAGGCTGTGGTCTTGGGTAGGTTATCAACATTCAGGCGATTTTTGTACCACTAAGGTTCAAACTGCTCAAAAGGGACTAAGTAACCCAGTTCTACCTTTTGTTTCCGTTACCAAAAGTTTACGACCTTACAGAAACTGGCAATGATACTTGGGGTCTCTTAACCCATTAAACTCCGATGACAAGATTCTTTGTCATTTGGTCAAATAAAACAAAAAATCATAAAACACCAAAATGTTTGATCAAACACCAGAAAAATATGACGTCAGTAGTCCTCGCTTCGCTCGCGAGCGAGGACTACTGACGTCATATTTTTCTGGTGTTTGATCAAACATTTTGGTGTTTTATGATTTTTTGTTTTATTTGACCAAATGACAAAGAATCTTGTCATCGGAGTTTAATGGGTTAACCACCACTAGGTGATTTTGTCTGAAGAAAAAAATAATAAAAGGGTTCAGTCACTATTGCCCATTCAATACTGAAAGACTCAGAAACCTTCACCCTTTATACACAAAATCTTTTCATTTTCTCAAATACACTTTCATTCAGAGAAACCACATTCGCTAGTGGAACACTCATGGGTCTCTATCCTCCTTTCATATGTTCCTTTCTCTCTCTCCAACAGGAATCTCATAAACAACATAGCAATTTCATTCGGTAAAAGAAACCCCATTAACTATTGATATACTCAAAAAGCCTCCAACCTATATTCACAATTTTTTTTTCTCTCTCTCCAACATCAATCTAACAAATAACAAAGTAATTTCATTCAGTTAAAGATACCCCATTCCCTACTGGAACACTCACATGTTTCCACCTTCCCATTCACACGTTTCTTTCTCTTTCTCCAACAGCTCCGGTGGTTGAGATCATCGACGAGCGCGGAGCCAACGTCCACGAGAAGTTTTACAAAACCGGGAGCACCATCGAGCTGCGGTGCACAATCAGCCAGATGCCCCAGGCACAGACCTTCATCCTTTGGAGGCACGGCGAGCACATGCTCAACTACGACACCAGCCGAGGTGGGATAAGGTAAGAGAGTGTATTTTTTATACTGTGTTGTATATCTATCCATCTATCTATACATATATACATATATATATATATATATATATTTACATATATATATACATATATACATATATATATATATATATATATATATATATATATGAGAGAGAGTGATAGGTGGGGAAGGGTAAAGTAAGATGGGCAAATAATACATTTATTGTTCTTACGTTTCGGTTATTATAACTTTCCTCAGAACAATAAATGTATTCTTAGCCCATCTTCGTTTACCCTTCCCCACCTATCACTCTCTCATTTGTCTTAAACAATTATCAACATATATATATATATATATATATATATATATTTATATATATATTTTTATATATATATATATATATATATATATATATATATATACATGATTTCAAGAAATCTACAGCGACAATGGCGTTGTTGAGTTTATATTGGAGCTTTAATTTCTCTCGTGCAACAATTTTCTGTGATGGTTCCAAATAGCTGAGAAGGTGTCCAAAAGACATTAGGTGCGGTTTTCTCTTTTTTAATTCTCCTATACGTATTTCGACCTTACTCGGTCATCCTCAGGGAGGGAGTAACAATAGTTGGTGATTACATGGGAGAGATAATTTCATGTAGCCGTGATCCGTAGCGCTGCGTACGTGGAAGTAGGAACTTCCTTGTGGATTGTGGAAAGGGGTGTTATTGTTTGTGTTATGTGCGTCTACTGCTTGGGAGTGTGGTTGTGGGCATGAGTTGTATCTTAATGGAAGGTTTCTCAATGTATATTTTCACTGCTTCGGCCATCTTAAGGCGAAGGGGGTCGTGAGCTTTGTAGATTATTTTAGTGTTTTCGTTTAGTGTTTGTCTGGTGATGGTGGTTTTGTTCTTTTGTCATGTGTGTTTTGATGGCGCCATTCTGGAGGTGGTATGTGAGTCTTTTGGCCTCCTACCAATATATATATATATATATATATATATATATATATATATATATATATATATATATATATATATATATATATATATATATATATTTATATATATATATATATATATATATATATATATATATATATGACATAAGCGGAGTAGGAAACACAAGGAGTCTTAGTCTTGAGTTTATTCCTGTCTAGTTCCGCAGGTGTGTTTTATCATTTCCTTTGATAAAGCACACCTGCGAAACTAATCAGGAATAAACTCAAGACTAAGACTCCTGTGTTTCATACTCCACTTACGTCAACCTGTCAGAATGTCTCAACATATATATATATATATATATATATATATATATATATATATATATATATATATATATATATATGTGTGTGTGTGTGTGTGTGTGTGTGTGTGTGTGTGTGTGTGTGTGTGTGTGTGTGTGTGTGTGTGTGTGTGTGTGCATGTGTGCGCACATGTTAAACAAATACATTCATATATAAATACATACATGCATAGATGCATACATACATAAATACATACATACATACATACATACATACATACATACATACATACATACATACATACATACATACATACATACATACATACATACATACATACATACATACATACATACATACATACATACATACATACATACATACATGCACACATGCATACATACATACATACGTACATACATACATACTTACATACATACATACGTACATACATACATACTTACATACATACATACATACATACATACATACATACATACATACATACATACATACATACATAATACATATACATACGAACTTGTTGCACTAAAAATGTAATGTGCGAAAGCGCTCTGCCTCGTTAGTTTCTTTTTTCCAAGTGGTCTACTTTGCATACATACATACATACATACATACATACATACATACATACATACATACATACATACATACATAATACATATACATACACACTTGTTGCACTGAAGATGTAATATACGAAAGCGCTCTGCTTCGTTAGTTTCTTTTTTCCAAGTGGTCTACTTTGCATACATACATACATACATACATACATACATACATACATACATACATACATACATACATACATACATACATGCATGCATTCATACACACATACACACACATACATACATACATACATACATACATACATACATACATACATACATACATACATACATACATACATACATACATACATACATACATACATACATACATACATACATACATACATACATACATACATTCATACATACATACATACATACATACATACATACATACATACATACACACATACATACATACATACATACATACATACATACATACATACATACATACATACATACATACATACATACATACATACATATATACTTACATTTATACACACATACACACACATACATACACACACACATACATACACACACATACATTCATACATACATACATACATACATACATACATACATACATACATACATGCATACATACATATATTCATACATATATACATGCATACATACATACATACATACATACATACATACATACATACATACATACATACATACATACATACATACATACATACATACATACATACGTACGTACGTACATACATACACACATATATGCATGCATACATACATACATACATACATACATATATACGTACTTACATACATACATACATACATACATACATACATACATACATACATACATACATACAATATATACATACATGTATACATTATTATAGATATGTATGCACTCTCACACATAGCAGATACTCTTGTCAAGGGTTTAATACTCCAACAAGCATCGCTATCTCTTGTCCCTAAGGATTAAAGGAATTGATAAGCTTTTTTAAACCGATTATCTAAAATCCAATCATGTTACTCACTTCACTCGAGATAACTCCCTGTGTGAGGTTAGGGAGAGTGAGGTATTAAAGGAAAGAATGGTCACTTAGTAAAGTTGAAATATGAGAAACCTGTGCCAGGAGGTGATATACTGCGGCCGAAGCCGTCACCTTTTCCACATGCACTTGTGCTATCATGGTTGGTAACAATCACTGCTGGGAATCGGAGAGGAGTGAGGAATTCGAACCCACAACTATGCGAATGCGAGACCAGCACGCTTATGAATACGCCACCAGCGTAAAGGCTGCGTACGGACAGAATATTCTGCCGTGGGTAACAAGAAGATTGCCATAACGGTGATCCAGCGTGAGATGTCCACAAGAATAGAAGTACTGGTAAACTACAGTTAGGAAAATAATGTAACCGTGAACAAAATCTTTCATATATCAAGTGTAATTTGATTGTGGTAAGTAGTACCTCACTGTACTTGAAATGTAGTACATGGCTGCTCCCATGAGTACTTAAGTGATGGGAGTATCGTTTATGGTCGACGAATGGTGACAACTTATATGATTTCTTATGAAAGAAATTTAGATAAATTGAAAGAAAATCCCACAAATGAATCAACATTACTACCTCGAGAAAAAGAATAAGAAAATGAAAAAGTAATGAAATAAAAATAATTTAAGAAAAAAGTCAATTAAAATAAAATTTAGCAGTGTACAATACGAAATAATCAGAAAAAAGGAAATGAAATAATAGAAAAATAAATAAAGTGAGATAGAATAAAACAAAACAAGATATAAGTAAAATAAATTAAAATACAGTAAAACAAAATATAATCATACAAAAAATTAAATCAAATAGAAAAAATAAATATAGACTTTATAACAATCATCAGAATGAGAGCTCAGTACATCACCTCAGTTTTATATT
>NC_134819.1:39738969-39741469 GCF_046742065.1 Oratosquilla oratoria | reverse complement strand
TATATATATATACATTATATACACATAAATATACCAAAGGCTTTTCCCTCCTTACAAGGGAGGTAGCCAAAAAAGAAATGCATAGAAACCACTCCCGCCCATTGCATCCCCTACATATTTGACTCCCCTCTACCCTCTTCCCTACCGCTTACATTAGCACCTCCTGGAAGAAGGGTTATCACTGCATCTCGCCCACTACCCTGGATATATATATTTATATATATATATATATATATATATATATATAAATATATATATATATATATACATATGTGTATAAATATATATATATATGTATATCTATATATATATATATATTTATATGTATATATATATATATATACACACACATATATATGCATATATATATATATATATATATATATATGTATTATATATATATGTCAATATATATATATATGTATTATATATATATATATATATATATATATATATATATATATATGTAATCTATATGTATGTAATCTGAAACGTAAATCTAAGTAAATATAACATATTAGGTAAATTTAAATAACAATAAGCATTAAATAAGTGCAGAAATGCATCTTTCTTGGAGTCTCTTCAATTCTGTCAGGTCTGTATATATATATATATATATATATATATGTGTGTGTGTGTGTGTGTGTGTGTGTGTGTGTGTGTGTGTGTGTGTGTGTGTGTGTGTGTGTGTCTTTCCATATATATGGCGTGCCATAGGATGGCGAAAAAGTTTAGTTTGAAAAATCGGACCATAGAATTAATTATGTAGGTTTATGTGTATAATCATATGATATCTTCAAATTTGAAGACTTTTAATTTTTTGATAGGTATATCTTAACATGGAATTCTAAAAAAATTCAGTATTCTCAGCCTTTTACCAACACCGCTAAATAGCTATTTCAAAGCAGATGCATTAGATTAATTCTAAAGAATGAAAATTGATCCATAATAGTAAAACGAATGATCGTGATACAACTGATACATCTAACATTCCTTTAAAAATCAAAATCATCAAATACAATAATCGGTTTTACTACTATGATCCTCTGTTGCTGCACACTATAGAGAATATGTGTAAAATCATATGATATCTTCAAATTTGAAGACTTTTAATTTTTGATAGGTATATCTTAACATGTAATTCTACAAAAATTCAGTATTCCCAGCCTTTTACCAACACCACTAAATAGCTATTTCAAAGCAGATGCATCAGATTAATTCTATAGAATGAAAATTGATCCATAATAGTAAAACGAATGATCGTGATACAACTGATACATTTAACATTCCTTTGAAAACCAAAATCATCAAATACAATAATCGGTTTTACTACTATGATCCTCTGTTGCTGCACACTATAGAGAATATGTCTTTCTTGCTTCTCTTCCTACTAATCACCTCCCAGCTGAGCATCTGAGCTCAGATGTAGCCTTCCCTCATCTCCTGGCTGTACACGTGAATGCAGGCCTCGCACATTTGCTGCACATAACGCTCTGTACTCTGGGTGTGTGAGGGCCAGGCAGGGACATACATGGGGTTCTCCAGGAAAGCTCTGACTTGAACATTAGTGATGCTGCAGGTGGGAGGAGGCTTACTGCCAGCCTGAATGTTTTCCAGATCTATGAGGTCAGTGAGGATCTGGGCATCTAGGTTGATTTTAGGAACTTCCTTGACCCTGAAGGAATCGTGCTCAGATTCCCTGATAAGTCTCATATCTAAGATCTTCTTGGCTGCCTTTCTTCTCTCCTCCTCATCCTTACTGCAGAGCATTGTCTGTAGAACTGCCTTGGGATGAGCATACCAGGAAGATCTCCTCACAGTCTGTTCCACAATCTGAACAACCTACCTTGGCTGACTCCTCAGGTGTTCAAGTTGGAAGAGAGTCTTAGATCTTCAGAGAACGATAACTTGACCTTGGTGTTGAACAAGTTTGGCAAGTAGACACTTACGATGAACTGAACAATAAGCCTCAGGTTATAAAGCTGGTTCCCCTTCAATTTATGATGAGCGACTCAAATTCTGCAGAACCTGAGACCTGTTGTGAGCCACCTAGAATGTGAGACTAGACATATCTGGAAATAAGTAAGTCTGCTAGGCATGACCCCAGCCATGATGGCAATGCAAATCATGTAATCATAGTACTAGTCAGTACTCAGGTCGTCAATCACAGTCTATGCAAGCTCAACGAATGGAGGGCCAACTGTGATTCTTTCAAACCACGGATTTATTTCTAACTTAGTGACAGAGTGTAGCATTTTGCCACGAGGATCAGACCATCTGTTGTTTACAAGACTCTTGCCATACAGCTCCTGGATCATACTTCTCTGGAGTGAAATTCCACAACTATTTCCATCCTGACTTATTGGAACAGGTGTAGTGTTCATCCTTCACCATAGCAGGGAACAACTTGTCAGAATCCCTAACTTTCCTGAACACTTTAGTATCATCCCTTCTTTCAAAAAGCAAACAATCGATTCAATTTTCTCTTATCCTCTTATCA
>NC_134819.1:39706469-39713969 GCF_046742065.1 Oratosquilla oratoria | reverse complement strand
AATTTCTATACTATTCTTTCCATATGTGACATTCCTCATATGTATATCCTTCTTAGTCAGGAACATAACTCCACCCCCTTGCTTTACCTCTCTGTTTCTAATCCAACAATCATATGCTCCTTGTCCTACACTGTTGGGTGGTAGTGGACCTTTTAATTTTGTTTCTACAATTCTCATTATGTCTGTTTCTTTTTCCTTCGGGTAATCATTCAGTTCGTTCAAGCCTGTTATTAATCCATCTATATTTGTGTAAGACACTTTTAATTTTCTGCTACTCCCATAGTGTTTTCTGTTTCCCTTCCGTTTTTCTCTGCTATGAACCATTTCCTCACTTTCATATTCACTACTCTCCAATAGAATTTCTCTTTTTCTGTCACTGTTCTTTCCTCGTTTTTTTTTCTTAGCTTTTAGTCCCTTTGATTTCTCATCCTGTCTTTCCTCTTTATTCATTTCTCTTTTTATCCATACCTTATTATGTTTCTCATTGTCTGCTAGTTTCTCTGTTTTTGCTAAGATATTCTCTGCTGTCGTTTGTGACCTGAATTTAACCTTAATTGGTCTGGTCTTATCTGTATTATATTTCCCGAGCCTATATATTTCTTCAATTTGTTTTCCCATTTCAGGTTCATCCTCTTGAACTGATTCTAATATTTTATTTCCTTTTTCCTTTTCCTTCTTTATTCTTGTAATCCTATTTAGATTATGCTTCTCTTCCATCCCTAATATAATTATACACTTCTTTTTATCTACTAAGTCTCTTACTATATTCCTCTTATCCCTCACCACTTTAATAACTGTGTCTTCAGTTTGTTCTTTCATCTGCTGTGTCACTATATCATTAAATACAATTTTGTTGTTCTCTTGGATTTTCTTCCAACCCTGTGCTTTTTTTTGTTATGTAGTCTTTATTCTCTTTATTATTCCTCTTTAATTCCTCATTCTCATCTTTTACTTCTTTTAACTGTCTTTTTAATTCTTCTGATTCTTTAGTTAGTTTTTTTTCATCTCTAAATCTTACAATTTTTCAACTTTCTGCGCAATCTGTGTATGTTGATCGAACCTACTCTCCAATGTTTGGTCATTTTCTCAAGTTTTTCCTCTAGGCTTGCTAATCGAGGGAGATTGGTATCCCTCTCCCCCTCATTAAATCCATGGAAATTATTATCTTCACGTTCTATTGTGCTGCTCTTATTTATATTTCTAATCTTTACATTTTTGCTAATCCCTTCTTCTTCACCAAAATCATCAGGCCTTTGTTTGTTTACAAGGCACCTGGCACCTTGGACCAGTCTTCCCCTTCCTCATTTCCTTCTATTTTCCTCAGTAATTCCTCCCCTTCTCCTTTTTCATCGCCTTCCCACTACACCACGAGCTTTCCCCTTTCCTATAAATACAAAAAGGTACTCCCTCGTCGTTGATATCCACGAAAATATATGTTTTTTTTCTGGAGTTCCAATCTTCGCTGTCACTTCGACTGTCGTGTGTGTGTGTGTGTGTGTGTGTGTGTGTGTGTGTGTGTGTGTGTGTGTGTGTGTGTGTGTGTGTGTGTGTGTGTGTGTGTGTGTGTGCGTGTGTAAGTGTGTGTGAGTGTGTTTGCGTGTGAGTGTATGTGTGTGTGTGTTTGTGCATGTGTGTGTATAATACAATCAAACCACATACGTGGCATCTCGCGTAACAGTTCAAAAAGACCACAATAAGTTTCCCTAAATTTAACAAAAATCATCAATTTAGAACCAAAAGTTTAACCAAAAGCTAGTCGTAAGTTGTTGGAAGAAAATATTATAAAATATTTTGTACATATACCAAGGCTTTTTCCCCCTTTCAAGGGAGGTAGCCAAAAAGGGAAAGGCATCAATTCATTTCCACCCATTGCATCCCTGAATACACTCCACACCCCTCCACCCTCCCTCTTATCTGAGCACCTCCTGGATGACGGGTCATCCCTGCACCTTGTCCACTGCCCTGGGTCAGAAGCAGTGTCGCAAGACACAGCACATCCACAGCAAGGCCGCTTCATTAAATCGGCGACCCCCCCTCTCCGCCCCCTCATTACATAAAATGAGAGGACGGGGCGAAATCCCTTTGGGCTGCGTCAACTTTTGCTCACACATACTACCTCACCCACCAGCTCCCCGCCCATTCCACCTCATGCAATCACAACATCATCCATATACAACCATTCTCCATTCACCCCTGTCTTCTGTCCTCTCCCGTCCTTCCTCAACAGACATTCCCCTCTTCCCCAAAGCCCCCTTCACCCTATCCATCCACCTCATCCTAGGACGTCCCCTCATGTTCACTCCCTCCACATCTGCCTTCCATACCTCTTTTACTAATCTTTCTTCACTCATTCTTTCCATGTGTCCAAACCATCCTAATATTCTTTCATCAACCCTATCTCCCAGCTCCTTTTCCACCCCTGTTCTCCTCCTCACCTCCTCATTTCATCAAAATATTCTCCATAACTGTGGAACAATCTTCCTCTTGTTTTCATGTCTGTATCAATTGACGTACTTTCTGAGACACATTTCGTACATATTTCTTCATTCTTATCCCAACAACTCCTCGGCCCTTAGTGATTAATTTACAAAACCCCAAATCTTTTCTTTTTTAACTTCTACTCTGGCTAATCTATCAAGTCTCAACGTGGTCTTATGATAAGGACATTTCGTTAACTTTTCTCGTTCATCTTAACCTGGTGGCGTAATCTGAAGTATGTTGGTCTCGCATTCCTATAGTTGTTGGTTTGATTTCCGCATTTCTCTCCTATCCCCAGAAGTGATTATCATCTGTCCGAACAGTACAAGAGCATAGGAGACAAAAATGACTTCTTCGGCCGCAGGTACTCAGTACCTCCGAGCGTAGATTCCTCCTCTTCTTATTTATTTATTTATCTTTTAACGAAACCGTCCGGAATTAGCCAGAGCCAAAATATCATTTCCTCTAAATAAGAACAAAGGTCCAAAACAAGTTATATGAGTTAGTCTGATTGAAATACCTTTTTTGTGTTTCATGCTGTAGCCACTGGCCTTTTTTTTTCCACTGGGTGATCGAATCAAAATGTACCCTGTTTCCTCGAACAAGTATACAGTTGATAGATAAAATAGAAGAATATATAATGAAATGGTGTAACGTGACATGAAAAAGAAAATGTTTTCCCAGTTCTTTTGTTTCGTATCCATTTAGTCTCGGAGTGAAACATAGTGACGACATTCTTCTGAGGCGTCGTTCAAGTTAGCTGGCACCATCTCAAAAAAATCTTGGTGGATATTCTCTCTCAAGTAATTTTATTGGAATATCGCTCAAACATTTAGTGTTTATCTGATACATGTCTAGCTCCAACGTTGGTTGATGCCAATATATTTAGTCTTTTTTTTAATACTTTGGTTTACTGAATCTTATTTTGTAAACTAAGAGAACAGGTTTCGTGTATAAATCTTGTTTTTATTTGTAACCAGTGGAGGATAATGAGCTCAGGAGATAGTCTGTTATATTTACTAATTCTTCACATTAAATCTAGTAGTTTCATCTTGTATAATAGATTTTCTTAATATATTATTTACTAGTTTCTATTGTACATTAAATCTAGTAGTCTCATCTTTCATAATAGATATTTCTAATATATTTTTACTGGTTTCTATTGTACAGTTACATATGTCTAGTTTTGATATTATGTGATTATACATGAATACATTTGTTTCTTCAATCAACATTTCAATTTTTTTTTGTTATCTAATTTTATTTACTTATTTATTTTATTTATTTATATATTTATTTATATATATTTTTACTTATTTTTTATTTCTTTATTTATTAATTAATTTATTTATCTATTTATTTATTTATTTATTTATTTATATATTTATTTATTTATTTATTTATTTATTCATTCATTTATTTATCTATTTATTTATTTATTTATTTATCTATTTATTTATTTATTTATTTATCTATTTATTTATTTATTTATTTATTTATTTATTTATTTATTTATTTATTTATATTTCATTTGTTTATTTATTCATTTATTTATTTATCTAGTTATTTATCTAGTTATTTTATCTAGTTATTTATCTCCTCCTCGCCATTAAGATACTTGTTATGGACTTCACTCGGAGCAGGTGGCACTGGCACGGAATATTTGGAGCAGTGTGGAATTGGAGCAATTGATGATGGGAGATCTGTGTAATGCACAGCAGCAGTATTCTTTCCTTTCCGTCGCTTCTTAACATCCACAAAAAAAAAAAAAAAAAAAAAAAAAAAAAAAAAAAAAAAAAATTTTATATTGGTCTGTTGGCTCTAGCCAGACCCGTGGGTTGGAGAATTTCAGGGACCTTTTCTCACCTTGGAGCCAACCTTCCAGCGTCTTCTTACAATACTCACAACGATAGTGAGGAGCCCAGGGGCATGTTCTGGTGCCCAAATGGCATCTCTAAATACTTCTGGTAGGCTTCACAAACCTTCACCAAAATTTCCAAGGAGAATGTTTTGTCTCTCTTATTGATCGTATATACTCACCGCATATATATAACAGGAGTCAGTGGGGTGCCGTCGGCCCTGTGAAGCCATCTGAAAACAGAAATATATATAATCAGAAAATATGGATCTTACAGATCTGAAATTATAAATTATCATACATACATACATACATGCATGCATACATACATACATACATACATACATACATACATACATACATACATACATACATAAATACATACATACATACATACATGCATACATACATACATACATACATACATACATACATACATGCATACATACATACATACATACATACATACATACATACATACATACATACATACATATATACATACATACATACATATATACATACAAAATGATAATATAAGACATGATATTGAAACTCAAAATGTGTCAAAAAGAAATAATTATGAGTTTCTTAAAACCATGTACTTTAATGCTCGTAGTATTAGGAACAAATTTCAAGAAATACAGGCGTATGTCAAAAGCGAAAATCTCGATATAATAGGAATAACTGAGACATGGTTAAATGGTACAGAGTTCAAAGCTGAATTTAATATTGCGGGATTTAAGCACTTTCATCAGGATAGAAACCACAAGAAAGGTGGGGGTGTTCTATTGTACGTTAAAAACAATGTTCATGCTTGTGTTTTAGAGAAAGTGAAACAGGATGCATATGATAGTTTGTGGGTTGAGTTAACCCAAACAAATGGACAAAAAATGAATATAGATGTAATACTAGGGGTGATCAGAAAGTAATGACAGTCGGACTCGTAGCTGAGAGACTATAAGTGTTGGGGGAGCGGGGAGCAAGGGGCAGTAAGTGTTGCCTGTTGTTACATGTTTGAGCTTGTCGCTGTTTGTCTAGCTTACATTTTATCGTTGCGCTGTGCGATTGCGTCATTGTTGGTTTGCCTCTCTAACCGGAAACATGGATTTTTCGAAAGAAGGCTGCAGATTCTACACCTTCACAAGGTGGAAACTCGGGAAAAAAGCAACGGAGATCAGAGAGGAATTGTTGCAAGTTTTTCCCGAGTCTACTCCATCACTGGAAACTGTTTCCCGCTGGATTCGAGCTTTCGCAGCCGGAAAATTGCAGCTAGAAGATGATCATCGTCCTGGCCGCCCTCGGACATCCGTGACCGAAGCAACGACGGTCCGTGCGCGGGCCATCATTGACGAAGATCCAACTGTTACTCTTCGATTCTTATCCTTGGAGCTCGGTGTCAGTTATGGGAGCGCACATGACATCGTGCATGAACACTTAGGGCTGAGGAAGAAGTGTGCTCGATGGATACCTCATTTGCTTACGGAAGAGCAGAAGAGCGAACGGGTGCGGATTTGTTGTCTATGGCTGGCTGAATTCGAGCGAAATGGTCCGAAACGGTTCTCAGATGTAGCTACCGGAGATGAGTGTTGGATTTCTTTCTTCACCACCAGAGACAAGCAGTCTAACATGGTGTGGTTGAGTGATGAAGAACCTCGACCTCAGATTGTGAAGGAAGGATTTCGCAGCAGGAAGCGCCTTTTCACCATCTTCTTCAATTCACAAGGACCAATGTGTGTGAATGTAATGCCTCAACAGTGTACTATCACAGCCCAGTACTACACTGATCACGTCCTTCCTCGAGTCCTGGAATATCAGGCCAAGACTGCACCAACCCGTCGCCGATCGCGCCTTTTGCTGCACCATGACAATGCTGCCCCCCACAAAGCTCGCCTCACTGTGCAGTTCCTGGAGCAGCAGGGGATCACACTTCTCCCCCACCCACCCTACTCGCCTGACCTTGCTCCCTGTGATTTTTGGTTGTTTCCAAAGATCAAGGGTGCGATCGCAGGGAAGCTGTTTCATCGCATCCAAGATCTGGCGCGAGCAGTCAATTCAGAGCTACGAGGTATATCGGCTTCTGAGTACCGTGAGTGCTTCATGAAGTGGCGAAAGAGGATGGAACGTTGCATAGAGGCAGAAGGGGAGTATTTTGAAGGAATGTAGGCCACTATTTGGATTTACCTCTGTACCGTGAAAATATATGGTATCACTGTCATTACTTTTTGATCACCCTCGTATATAGGCCAAAGACATTATCATTAGCAGACGACAAACTGTTATTTCAAGAACTGTCTAGTTTCTGCAACCGGGATTTATTGATAATGGGTGATTTCAATTTTACTGACATTGATTGGATGACCCTTGAACATGGCCATATAGGTAGTCGCTTGATTGATTTTCTTGGTGACAATTACTTAATTCAGCATGTAAAAGAGCCCACAAGATATGGAAACTTACTCGATCTTTTGATCACTAGCCGCGAAAGCATGGTAACTGATGTAGAAGTCGGTGAATCTGTTGCAAATAGCGATCACAACTTAGTTAGATTCAAACTCCTAAACAATTTTAGAATAGATACTTGTGTTTCTAAAATACCCGATTTCAGTAAAGCTCAGTTCATAGGACTACGTCAGGAGCTTCAGCTTACAGATTGGGAGGCAAAATTAAACGAAAGACCTGTAGATCAGATGTGGGAAATATTTCAAAATACGCTCACTAAGATGATTCAAACTTACATTTCTTTTAAGGACAGACGTCCCCCAAATCAGGCTCGCCCAAAGTGGCTCGACAAAGAAACTGAAAAAAGTATTGCTAAAAAGAGACAGGCTTATAAGAAATATAAGTGCTCGGGTGCATCTAATGACTATGAAAGTTATGTATCAATACAGAGAGATTTAAAAAAGACAATAAGAAAAAGAAAACGACAATACGATATGAACATCGCTGATAAATCCAAAGAGAATCCCAAAGAATTCTATAGTTACATTAGAGATAAAAAGGTTGTTAGGAATCACATTGGTCCACTATCATCAGCTGATGGCCAACTTGAATATTCAAATGAAGCAATGTGTAATATCTTAAACAATTATTTTAGCTCGGTATTCGTAAACGAAACACCTCAAATGGAATTCCAAACTGAAACCTGTGAAAAGTCTGAGGCA
>NC_134819.1:39688969-39693969 GCF_046742065.1 Oratosquilla oratoria | reverse complement strand
TACTTGGATAACTATATTTTACTAAGAAAAAAAATGGTTAGGGATAAGGGTTAAAGTTAGGTGGGGTATGGTGTGATAAAACGCTAATACTGTAGTGTCCCCTTAACGTGCATACCATTTTGTTTTGTGAAAAAACATACTATGATTAAACAATCCCTTGTATGTGTTCATAAATATTATTTATATTTGTGGAATTAATGTTGCCACAAACTATGATAGCCTTTGTAAGCAGAAAGCATGTAAATTTAAAATGATAGCATAATTTTACCAAATTTTGAAATATGGATTTTTTTCTATCTGATATTATCACGGGCGGGCCACTTCAAATGTTTGTTTCAATTCTTCTCTTACGGCCGAGTACCGTTCACCATGTAGTGTTAACAATCCACTACCATAGTTAGTTTAAAGATTATTCACGAACTCCTCCTAGGTTTTTGCAGATAGACCCTTATAATCATTATATTCTAAAACCTTATAACCCAGGGTATTTGGATAACTATCTTTCATTTGTCTGTCTGTCTGTCTGTTTGTTTGTTCACGAACTTCTTGGTTTTTGAAGATAGACCCCCATAACCATGTATATTCTGGTGCCCTGTCACTCCAGGTACTTGGATAACTATATTTCATTAAAAAATGGTTATGGTTAAGGGTTAAATTTAGGTGGGGTATGTTGTCGTAACACGCCACTACTGAAGTATCCCCTTAATATGCATACCATTTTTTGTGACAAAAATTACTATGATTAAACAATCCATTGTATGTGTTCATAAATATTATCTATATCTGTTAAATTAATGTTGCCACAAACTATGATAGCCTTTGTAAGGAGAAAGCATGTAAATGTAAAATGACAGTATAATTTTACCAAATGTTGAAATATTGATTATTTCAATTTGATATTATCACGGGCGGGCCACTTCAAATGTTTGTTTCAGTTCTTCTCTTACGGCCGAGTACCGTTCACCATGTAGTGTTAACAATCCACTACCATGGTTAGGTTAAAGATTATTCACGAACTCCTCCTAGGTTTTTGCAGATAGACCCTATAATCATACATATTCTGAAACCTTGTAACCCAAGGAATTTGGATAACTATCTTTCATTTGTCTGTCTGTCTGTCTGTTTATTCACGAACTCCTCCTAAGGTTTTGGAGATAGACTCTCATAACCATATAATTATATTCTGATACCCTATCACTCCAGGTACTTGGATAACTAAATTTCATTTCTAGAAAAAATTATTTTGGTTAGGGTTAGGGGTTAACTTTAGGTAGGGAATGGTTAGGTTAGGGATTATTCACGAACTCCTCTCAAGGTTTTGCAGATAGACCCCTATAACCATATATATTTTGAAACCTTATAAACCAAGGTACTTGGATAACTATCTTTTATTTGTATCTACTATGATGAATTAGTAGCCTCTGTCTGTCTCTCTGTTTGTTCACGAACTCCCACAAACCATATATATTCACCAAACCATATATTTCCAAAGGGCGTCTCCCTCCTCAATTTTTTTGTTTTTACTGTCTTATCATTTTATTTTTATTACATTTGGCTGTTATGTATATGTATATATACATATATATATATATATATATATATATATATATATATATATATATATATATATATATATATATATATATATATATCCAAAGGAATCTATGCATGCATGTGTGCATGTATATAAAGGCATGTATATATACAGTACACACACACACACACACACACATACACACACACACACACACACACACACACACACACACACACACACATACACAGACACACACACACACACACACACACACACACACACACACACACACACACACACACACACACACACACACACACACACACACACACACACATATATATATATATATATATATATATATATATATATATATATATCCATAGGTAGCTATGAATGTATGTGTGCGTGTATATAAAGGTATGTATACGGTATATATATATATATATATATATATATATATATATATATATCAACTACAATGCACTTTAATTCTAAGCCATCAGGCGCATACAGAAATTGGAATGTAGTACGCCCGATGGCTTAGAATTAAAGTGCATTGTAGTTGATAAAAATGTATCTCTGTTCACAGGGACCCATTCAGTGTTGTACACACACACACACACACACACACACACACACACACACACACACACACACACACACACACACACACACACACACACACACACACACACACACACACACACACACACACACACACACACACACACAATATATATATATATATATGTAGTTATACATACATATATATATATATATATAGATATATATATGCATATATATATACATATATATATATATGCATATATATACATATATATATATAAGATTGAAGGTGAAAGAAGTAGACGAGGAGTAATGGCAGAATTTCACGCCTTAACGTTTCGACCCACAGGGTCTTGATCACAAAGCTAACAACTCAAACGTAACAGGATATTTTGTACACGGACGGGTCATCTTATGGGACGCTTCGGAGAGCTTGTTATTTTATTTGCGTATTCTTTTATTATTAATAAGCTTGTGGCTTTTGCTAAACATATAAAGCCTTCTCTATGGTTAATGTTGTTATTAGTGTTGATATATGCTGCCTCAATTGTCTTCCTTAGTTTCTTGGATGATCCTTTATTTAATACGGTTGTGTTGTTCCAGTCTGGAAGGTGACCATGTTTATCCACATGTATTATATGGAGTTAGATGTCCTATGGGCTTTTACGTCATTTTTATGTTCATTTATCCTTTTATTAAGACTAGATTCACCAAAATATGAAGAGGGACAGCTTTTACACGGGATTTTATAAACAACATTGTTTTCGTTAGTGGGATTATTGTCGGTACGTGTTACCGAATGTCCTACTTTGCTACCTGACGTCCTGGCTATTTTGATGCCCGCTTTTAGGAGAAAAGTGTCTAGGTATGAATTAACATTAGAGTTTGGTACTGTGATATATCTGGTTTCATTATTACATTTATCATCATTCTTATTTTTATCTTTATCTATACTTTTGTTAATTATTTCTTTTGCTTTCTTTTTCAACCTACATAAGAGACCTTTTGGATATTTGAGTTTGATGAAAGTCTCAGTAATATGTTGTAATTCAGGATCTAGAAATTCTTGACTGCATATACGAAATGCTCTGAGGAAGAAACCCATTATAATGGTGTGTGTGTGTGTGTGTGTGTACACACACACACATATATATATATATATATATATATATGTATATACATATACATATATATAGACTCATATTGAACACGACATTCGTATATTTGTATGCTCGAGTTACATACACACGAAATTTTGCGTTCAACCCACCTCCGCCATGATAGTACATTTTGTTAATATGGAACGCGGAAAAGTATTTGTACAGAACTGAATGGGTCACGATGTTGTACAAATGCTTTCCTTCGTTGCATTCTAGCAAAATGCACTATCATAGAAGAGGTGGGTTGAACGCAAAATTTCGTGTATGTGTATGCAACTCGCCCATACAATAATAAAGTAGCCTTCAACTTATTTATATCTCTTGATAGCGCATTGGGCTAAGTCATTGTCATTTGTTACGTGCTAGCAAAGTTTCGAGTCCTTAGCTTGACTAAATATAAATTTCTGCATATATACTTCTTCTAGTTATCGACGTTCCTGGCTCAGAATGAAATGAATTGTGGTTGATAAATGTAAATCTGTTCACTGGGACCCATTCAGTGTCGTACAAATACTTTCCTGCGTGCATTATAGCCAAATGTACTATTATGTGCGTGTAAGTGTGCGCGCACGCGCGCGCGCGCACATGTGTGTGTGTGTGTGTGTGTGTGTGTGTGTGTGTGTGCGTGTGTGTGTGTGTGTGTGTGTGTGTGTGTGTGTGTGTGTGTGTGTGTGTGTGTGTGTGTGTGTGCGTGTGTGTGTGTGTGTGTAAGGGTCTATGCGTACAATACATATCAAAGGTTGTTTCACACTAACAAGGGAGGTAGCCAAAGACAAAGGCATAAAATGTACTCCCACTCATTCATCCCCACATACTCCACTCCAATTCAACACTTTTCTTTCATTTAATCATGGCTCCAGTTCAGAAGTAGTGTCGAAAGACTCAGAATATTCACAGGATGAGCGCTTTATTAAATCGATTACCCCTCTCTCCATCCCACCTTGGTAAAAATGAGAAGATGTGGAAAAATTCGTTAGGGCTGCGTATTTTATTTCACACATACTCACTCACTTCTCATCCCCCCACTCATGCATCACAGCATCATCCATACACAACCATTCTCCACACACCTTTATCTTCTGTCTTCTCCCGTCCTTCCTCAACAGACATTCCCCTCTTTTCTAATGCCCCTTATAACCCATCCATGGGTTAAATGGGGTCCTCCACACCTTTTTTTATTAATGATTTACCACTCATTCTTTCTATGTGTCCAAACCATTCCAATATTTTTCATCAATCCTATCTCCCAACTCTTTTATCACCCCTGTTCTCCCTACCTCCTCGTTTCTCACTCTATCCAGCCTAGTAATCCCTATCATACTTCTGCGGCACCTCATCTCAATCACATTCAGACTCTTCCTATTTTTCTCCCTTATTCTCTATGTTTCCGCCCTATACAGTGTTGTCGGCACAACACTCCTACATACAATCTCCTCTTAGCACCCACTCCTAAATGTCTATCTCTCATTACACTTTTTAATTCCCTCTTAATCTACATCACACCTCCACCTCCACTTCTCCCTTTCCCGCCACATTCCCACCCAAGTATATATTACTATCTACTTTCTCCAGTCCCTCTCCACTAATACTCACTTCCAGTCTGCTGTCCCACCCAAATGTCTATTACTATCCACTTTCTCCAGTCTCTCTCCATTAATACTCACTTCCAGTCTGCTGTCCTAACCAAATATCTATTACTATCCACTTTCTCCAGTCTCTCTCCACTAATACTC
>NC_134819.1:39681469-39683969 GCF_046742065.1 Oratosquilla oratoria | reverse complement strand
CGGAGAAGGGAAGCGGTCCGACGATGTCGATGTGGACGTGCTCGAGTCGAGTGGAGACTGGGCGAAAGGTACCTGGAGGGGAGATGGTGTGGCGTGTGACCTTGGAAGCTTGGCATTTGACGCAGGTGCGGGTCCAGTGTCGAACGTCTTTGGCGATTCCACTCCAGATGAAGCGTGATGACATCATGTGCTGCGAAGCTCGAATACCTGGGTGGGAGAGGTCATGTAAATGGCGGAACAAGGGATACCTGTGGTTCTCGGGCAAGTAGGGACGGATGGTGTCCGTGGATACATCGGCGTAGAGCTCAGTGTTGGTTCCAGGGAGCTGTACCTTCTTCATCTGCAACGCGGGGTTTTCCATCAATCGCTGCAGCTCGGTATCACCAGCTTGGTCTGCAGCGATGGCGGCGTAGTCGATGAGAGAGGTAGAGACTGCAGATATGTTGCGCGAGAGTGCATCGGCAGGACAGTTATCTTCACCTCGAACAAAACGAATATCTGTGGTGAATTGGGAGATGAAATCTATGTGTCGGAGTTGTCTAGGGGAGTATGTTGTCTTGTTATGAATGAATGTTGTTGTGATTGGTTTGTGGTCGGTGTATATGTGGAATTGTCGTCCTTCGATGAAATACCTGAACCTGTTGACAGCCTTGTAGATGGCTAGGAGTTCCTTGTCGAAGGCGCTGTATTTCTTCTCGGCATTGTTGAGCTTCTTTGAGAAGAAGGCGATGGGTTTCCAGGCATCGTTGATGTATTGCTGCAGAACTGCGCCGACACCTGTGTCTGAAGCATCTGTCGAGATGGAAGTGATGGCATCAGGAATAGGGAAACTAAGGGCGGTAGCATTCCCGAGTGCTTCTTTGGCTGCCATGAAAGCTGCATCAGTTTCGGCGTCCCAGTTGAGTACGATGGAACGTCCCCTCTTGCACGGCTTGATCATGGAGTAGAGCGGTTGGAGCAGTTGAGCGCAGCCTGGAATGAAACGATTATAGAAATTTAACATACCAAGGAATTGCTTGAGTTGGCGCTGTGTTGTAGGTTTCGGGAAACTCTGGATGGCGTCGCAGCGGGATGAGACAGGGGTGACGCCTGAAGGTGTGACGGTGTGTCCTAGAAAGTTGATGGATGACACACCGAAGTCAGATTTCTCGAGATTGATGTGGATGCCGTAGTCTTGTAGGCGGGTAAAGACTTGCTTCAGATGGTCTTGGTGCGTGGCTTCGTCAGGGCTGGCGATGAGCACATCGTCGATGTAGGTGAAGCAAAAAGGCAGGCCTCGTAGGACTTCGTCCATGAATCTCTGGAAAGTTTGGGCAGAGTTCTTGAGGCCGAAGGGCATTCGAACGTATTCGAACAAGCCAAAAGGTGTTGTGACAGCTGTTTTGGGGATGTCAGGCGGGTTGACCGGAATATGATGGAAGGCTTTTACAAGATCGATCCGGGAGTATACGCGAGTTCCTGCAAGGTGTGAGGAAAACTCCTGTATGTTGGGAACTGGGTACCTATCCATCACAGTTCGTGAGTTGAGGGCGCGGTAGTCACCGCATGGCCTGATGTCGCCGTTGCTTTTGGGGACGATGTGGAGAGCTGACGACCAGTTGCTTGAGCTTGGACGAATGATACCTTGACGCATGAGGGCTTCCAGTTCTGCCTTGGCTAGCTTGAGGCGTTCCGGAGCCAGACGACGGGCTTTGGCGTAGACTGGAGGTCCCGTAGTCTCTATGTGGTGCACTACGTGGTGTTTCACATTCGTGGTCGTGGAGTAAGGTTGTGTCAAGGCAGGAAAGTTCCTGAGGAGAGAAGCAAACTTGTTATCAGCACTGATGGTTGAAAGTTGGCTACTTACTCCGGTTGTTGGCCTGGCGTTGGATGACATCGATGTAAGGGGGTCGTGGAGCTTGCGATTTTTAATATCGATCAGGAGATCGAAGTGGGTAAAAAAATCGGCGCCAAGGATGGGTTGGGAAACTGATGCAACGTAGAAGGTCCACTCAAAGGATCGGCGAAGGTTGAGTTCTAGCTGAAGTGTCTTCCTCTTGAAAACGGGTATCTTGGTGCCGTTGGCTGCGTAGAGGGAAGACATCGGCGGCAGTGATTGCTGGCTTGCTGTGGCAGGCAGGACACTGACTTCAGCTCCGGTATCGATGAGGTATGTGGTGTTGGAGAGTGGATCAAATACGAAGAAGAGTTTCGATGTATGTTGGCGAACGCTGTGCGCCGTTAGCGTTCGCCCATCTTGTTTAACGGTGCCGGTGAGAAGGTGCACGGCTGTGTACATTTCCTCGCATCTTGTCCAAAGCGACGATGGTAGTAGCAGACGCCTGATGTGTGCTTGGGTCTCCCTCTGGACGTAGACCTAGAGCGGTTGCGGTAGTATCTTGGTGACGGGGGTCGTTGTTGAAGATTGGCAACCTGCTCTTGGAGGGCGCTAACCTGGAGGGTGAGTTTGGAGACTAGCTCGGTTAACGCCTGAGTTGCAGACTGGTCGGCGAGGTTAGCG
>NC_134819.1:39648969-39658969 GCF_046742065.1 Oratosquilla oratoria | reverse complement strand
ACATCAAGAGGGAAATCGGGGAATTGAACCATGAAACCCTCGAAGCTGTCATGGAATATGTTTTGAAAAGGGCACAGATGTATGAAGCTGAAAATGGACGCCATTTAAAAGACGTAATTTTTCATATATGAATATATATTTTTTGTAACTTCGTGCAAATAATTTTTTGTAATCTTTTTCATATTGTGTTAAAATTCCATAACTGTACATACAAAAATAAAGAAGCTAATAGAATTCAAAACCCCTCAGTGACTTTCGGGTCACCCTTGTATAATAAAGGTTTAGTTCTTTTTTTCTTTTCTATAAAGCATTTTGCATGAACGTCCGAACGGTTTTGTCGAGTGAATTCTAGAATATAGTCCAATAGTCATTTAATATATATGAGTATCTGCCTTTTTAACTTGTTTAGTCAACGAGAACCTTTCCCCCACGCTCTCTGAGTTACAAAGGTGACGTCACTTGCTGTAGGTAAATGTTTGTTATCGTGAGAAAGTTTTACGCAAGTCTAAATATTTCGATAAGTTTTCCTTTTCCCTTAGATGAAAAATATAAAAGCAGTTAGTAATACTATGGCCCTGAATTAAACTTTACTTCCGATTTTTTGTGTTAACACGAGAACATAAAAACATAAGAATGAAGGAGACTGCAAAAGACCATAAGGCCTAAACTAGGCAGTTCCATGTCTGTTTCTACCTATCATCCCTATCCATAAAGTTATCTAACATTCTCTTAAAACAACCGATAGTTTTAGCGCTCAGTGTATGGCTACAAACTGCATTCCATTCATTAACCACTCTGTTTCCTTCAGTCTATTTTGATAAATTTATTTGCGGAGAAATGTTATTCTACGTTTATATTATCATGCAAAATATGTTCAAGTTATTAATATATTCATATGCTGAAATATTTCCATCAATACAGCGTTGTTACTTTCCATACAAATGAAAGCGATGTTCTTTGATATTTCAGGATTTGTTTTCCTCTGGCTTGCAGTAAAATTTGTTTATATAGCCATGATATATATCATGCATTTTGAAATAAAATGATAATTCTCTGATATAGTTAAGTTTTCGTTGTTGTAACCTGCTGGTTCTTTTAATATAATTCAAGTTACGGATATATGCAACTTTAATCACCTAGAAAGCTATACCTTTTCATGAGTTTTGTTCTTATTATGGGAACAATAACACGTTTTGCATGTGATGATTCTGCAAGGTGGGGGTGAGGAGTCTACATCAGGAGGCGTGTAGCTGCGGAAAAAACCATCATCTTTGCCCTATGCACTTGGACTTTGGCATCAGATGATAGTCACAGGAAAATCGGAGAGAAGTACGGGATTCGAACCCACAACAAAGCGAATACGAAACCACCACGCTTCAGATTACCCCACAAGTGCGACTGTAAGATGGACAGAAAATCTATTCATTTTCAAATCCAGCAACCCGCTCACCTCCATCAAGAGGTGCAGTCCTGAGTGACTGATACTCGGTCCCCAGACTACGCTCAACACTATTTCTTGCACTTGTCTGTATATGGAAAGGTGACAATCGGAGACTGCTCTCCTCCCTCTACCATTCTCAGGCAATGATACAGAAACATTCCTACAATAATACTAAACACACAACAATTCAAAGATTCTTTCCAGAGATATCTGTAAGAGTCTCTGAATGCTACTGTGGAGCCGCAGGTTTTTCCACTTAGTGAAACCTGATGCAACAATTGAATTGAATAATCAGTCTTACTAACTACAAATGGGATTGGTAGAGGGAGAAAGAATATATGTATATATATATATATATATATATACATATATATATACAGATATATGCATATATGTATATATATATGCATATATATATATATATATATATATATATATATATATATATATATATTCTTTTCAATCGCATTAATATTTATTTTAATTCTATGCCACCACGGTATATATATATATTCATATACATATATAAATATATGAATATTTATAGTTATACAGACATCAAATCACCTTTGGCATAGTGACCAGTTTTAGGAGCTTAACTGAGTAAATAACAAGAGTTTTATTTAGTCCTGAGGTCATCACCACTGGGATTTTTTTTTTTTAACCAGTGCTTTTCTCCTTTGGGACAATATCGAGCCAAATATATGTAGTCATAGTGATATAAAAAGAAAATATTTGAGGATGGCAGCAAAAAGGAGGATTTTTTATATATACATTTTTCAATTTTACATTAGACTCTAGTCATAGGGGAATATTCAATCTTGATACTTAGGGATGATACCAAATTCTTTAAAATTCTGATTATATAAAACTTGTGTAGTTGATACCACATACACGTAGTAGAGAACGTATTAAAAATGTAATGCTAGGTTCTGTTACGACCTTGGGTCAGGTCGATTCGGGGCGACGGCCCAAAAATCAGGTCAGTACTTTGGATGAGATGTATAGCAATCTGGCAGATCTAATTATTAATGCACAAAACACATTTATCCCCCTAAAGTCAATACGAAAAAATAGTAATACTCCCAAATGGATGACGGACAGATTGAAACATGAGATCGGAATTAAAAGAGGACTTTACGTAAAAATAAAAAACGGGGAATCACACCTTAGATCAAGATATAACGAAATGGCAAAGCTGGTTAAAAGGAATACACGTTCAGCGAAACGTAATTATGAAATCAAGGTTGCCAGTCAAGCAAAATCCAACCCAAAGGGTTTCTTTCACCTCTACAGAACAAAAAATAAAGAAAGAATAGGACCAATTAAAAACGATGAAAATGTCATGATAGAATCGGAAGAAAAAATGAGTGAGGAGTTTAACAATTATTTTCTATCGGTGTTTACTAATGAGAGGTTAGATAAAGTACCTGACTGCGATCCGATTTTCAGAGGGGATGAAGAAAATAGCCTAACTAATATCAGTATTAGTAAAGAAGAAGTTATCAAGCAGATTGACAGACTTAAAGCTACAAAATCTCCGGGTCCGGACGAAATTTTTCCAAGAATGCTTAAAGAGTGTAAATTTGAAATCTGCGACCAGTTAACTGAAATATTCAATAAATCGGTAGACACTGGTTCTGTTCCAACTGCTTGGAGGCAGGCAAACGTTGTTCCTGTTTTTAAGAAGGGAGATAGATCGACCATATGCAACTACAGGCCAATCAGTTTGACATCGGTTATAGGAAAAATGCTTGAATCAATAATAGTAAATAGACTCAGAGAACACATTGAAGGGCATAATTTAATTCGTGATTCACAGCATGGTTTCTCCAAAGGTAAGTCATGCGTGACTAATCTTCTATCCTTTTACACTAAGGTATATAAGGCGTCAGACAACAATGAAAATTACGATGTTATTTACCTTGACTTTAGCAAAGCGTTCGACAAAGTGCCACACCAGAGACTACTAAATAAAATCAAAGCCCATGGCATAGGAGGAAAAGTGTTAGAATGGATTAGAGCTTGGATTAGTAACAGAAAACAGCGGGTCACCATAAATGGAATAAAATCTAGGTGGGGCAATGTTACTAGCGGGGTCCCCCAGGGCTCGGTTTTGGGTCCCTTATTGTTCATTATGTATATAAACGACTTAGACGATGGGTTAAATAGTGATGTTAGTAAGTTTGCGGACGACACTAAAATAGGACGCCTAATTAGGTCAGGAGAAGACGCCCAGATTCTGCAGGATGATCTTAATAAACTGTTAACATGGTCGGTGAAATGGCAAATGAACTTCAATATCTCTAAGTGTAGCGTGTTAAACGTAGGGCTACACAACCCCGAAAATAGATACAACTTAGTTGACACGTTTTTAGAAAAATCTGAGTGCGAGAGGGACTTGGGAGTTCTGGTGAGTCCGGACCTTAAAACCAGGAAGCAGTGCATTAGCGCCAGAAATAAAGCAAACAGAGCATTAGGCTTCATTGCTAGGACGGTAACAAATAGAAGTGCAGAGGTAATTATTAAACTCTATCTAGCGATAGTTAGACCCATCCTTGACTATGCGGTACAGTTTTGGTCTCCGTCCTACAAAATGGACATAAATTCACTAGAATCAGTACAGAGAAGAATGACCAAAATGATACAAGGACTCGGAAATTTGCCTTACGAAGAGAGGCTTAGGCACCTAAACTTACACTCTCTGGAAAGACGCAGAGTGCGGGGTGATCTAATAGAAGTGTTCAAGTGGATCAAAGGCTATAACAAGGGTGATGCAAACAAGGTCATCATAATAAAACAACAGGGCAGGACTCGCAGTAATGGGTATAAACTGGACAAATTTAGATTTAAGAAGGAAATAGGCAAGAATTGGTTTACAAATAGGGTGGTCGATGAATGGAATAAACTTAGTAACCACGTAGTAAGCGCTGAAACTATCAGTTGTTTTAAAAAACGATTAGACAACTTTATGGATGGGGACGACAGGTGGTGATGGATACGGAGCTGCCTAGTGTAGGCCTTATGGTCTTTTGCAGTCTCCTTTATTTCTTATGTTCTTATGTTCTTATTTCATTAACATCATTGTTGACATTGTTGAATCTTCAGCTGCATTTTTTTTCGTAGAAAAATAAGAAAAGATAAACTGATCAAATAAATTCCGATATTAAGTTAAACAATTGCCATTCTTTTAATTAAAAAAGAAAAGTTTGATAACCATTATGTTAAAAACAATTCGTATTCTATTGATCGATTTATCTATCTTTTATCTATACATCAGACGTAAATGTGTATATTTTTATTTCTATTTGCTTATTCATTCATTTAGATTTTTACATTTTTTTTACTTATTCATTTGTTTACACTTACATATTACAAAGTTATTTATTTATTCATTAATATATGTTTTCACATTATTTTATACATTTATTTACATTTACATATTACAGAATTACAGAAAATTTTTGGCTGTATAAGCAAATATGAGAATACGTGGCTCAAATGTGATTTATTCACGTTTTAGCAATTCAATTTAGAAGATGTATCCCAGTCAGTTTAATATTCCCTTTGTAGAATTTTAAAGTTTTCAAAGCTCTAGATTAACTCTCAGTTAAAAAGCATATCTTAGGAATCCGAGATGTATTCGTTATGTTTATATGTTATAAAGGTCCGCGGGTGTTAAGTGAAGTTAATTTACAAAATTAGTGTATTATACATTTGTGTTATAATGACTGTGAAGTCTTCTTGATGTGACGGATAGTACACGCCTCAGTCCCACTAAGGGATTCTGATGGTTAGATTATATAGATAGCAACGTTGAATTCAACTGATTCTCTTTCACTCAATATTGCAACTTTCTTGCTTGGCAAAGCACTTAGCCAGGCATTGCCCAGGTAGCGAGTCCTCTTTGGACACTTCCTGTCCGAGCGTGGACATAGACACAGATACCACCACCCTGTTGCTCAAAATAAATACGAAGAACGTCGGCGAGTCCTCGGCGAGTCCTCGGCGAGTTTCGTCAATAGACTCTTCGCCGGGTATCGTAAACGACGCCTCCAGGAAGATCCAATAGTCCCCCATGAATACACACTGGACTTCCAGTACCCTTCTGCTACAATGGCCACGCTTTGGGATACAAAAGAGATTGCAAATAGCTTCCCGAGGAAGGACTTTATAGTCCGAGTTTGTATACCATTCTTCCCTTTATTTGTCCTCTTTAGGGTCGTGGAGTTTGCTCACAGGATCTCATTGGAATGGACCCATTTTCCAGCTTCCTCGAACTTATTCATCGTTCAATAAAACGGTTTTGTATCAGCGAGTTTTGTTTTGAAACGTTGGGGTCTCCACGAAACAACAAAGTCGTCTTCGTCTTCGTCTTCGTCTTCGTCTTCGTCTTCGTCTTCGTCATCGTCTTCGTCTTCGTCTTCGTCTTCGTCTTCGTCTTCGTCTTCGTCTTCGTCTTCGTCTTCGTCTTCGTCTTCGCCTTCTTCTTCTTATGTTCCTCCTTCTTCTTCTTCTTTTGGTGGGTAAGTCTCTTGTATCAGAATCTGATCATAGTAACTAAATGTATATATTGGATTCATTAAGCCTGACAATGACTCACAAAAGAAGAAGTCAGGCAGACATAGATAGATGGAAATAGACAGACATACGAAAAAACACAATGACAGACATGCTCGTAGACAGATGGACGGAAAAATAGACTGAACATAGACAGACAGGAGGGCAGCTATACAGTACCAACAGCAGACAGATAAATAAATAGCCAGAAAGAGCAGACGGACTAAGGGGTAAACAGGCAGACAAGAAGACAAAGATATGGATAAGTAGACAGACAGACAGACAGACAGACGGAGGTATACAGTTGATGAAAGTTCGACTTTTGAAGAAAAAACAATTTGGATATAAATCCTAAATAACTTGTAGTTGTACTTAACATACAAAGGATTACAAAGGCGGAGCATGCCGACATGAGACCTTTTGGTCCATATCTAGGTAGGATGTGAAAAAAATCATGATAAATAAATAAATGAATAAATAGAAATATAATCATGTAAATAATAAATGAAATACATAAATAAATGCATATGTATAGTTAAATAATAAACAAACTGGTAAATAGTAAATAATAAGAAATTCACATATAACTAATAATAAATGAGAATCAAGCAAATAATTATAAACAAACAGACAAATGATAACAAAACAAATAACAAATAATATTAAATAAATGATAATCATTACAGCATCTTACTTAGGTGTTTATCTAAATGATTCTCAAAGTTTCGAACTGAACTACATTGCACTGCCTCTGCAGGAAGTTTATTCCATTCATCAATTACACGGTTGGCAAATTTGTTTCCACCTACTTCCAAATCAAATTTATTTTTTGGCAGTTTGAGACCATTGTTTCTTGTCTGATTCTCATTCAGTGTGAACATTTTGTCACTTTTTATGTCAATTCTCTTTAGAATCTTAAAGACCTGTATCAAGTCACCTCTGAGTCTACGCTTTTTTAGGGAAAACAGATTCATTTATTTTAGTCGATTTTCGTATGATTTATATTTGACATTTGGAATCAGTTTTGTGACTCGCCGTTGTACTTTTTCCAATCTGTCAATGTATCTAATGAGATTCGGTGACCATACGGAAACAGCATATTTCAAATGTGGACGAACTAACGATTTATATAGCTTGTTAATGAGCAATGGACGTTTGAAGTCAAAGGATGGCGCAATCAGTCCTACAATCTTATTTGCTTTCTCAGAGGCTGAAATACACTGCTTTGGTGATTTGAGATCGTTACTGATAATTGCGCCGAGACCTTTATTACTACCCATTTTTGTTAACGAATTTCCAAATAACTTGTAATCGTACTTACTGTTATTTTTACCTATGGATATCTAATTGGTTTAAGTGATCATTTGCCATTCCGCACAGTTTTGTATCATCAGCAAATTTGAAAACAGTAGATTTTATTACATGGTCTATATCATTTATATATACTATGAATAGAAGTGGCTCAAGATCAAAACCCTGAGGAACTCCACTCGTAACATTTTTCCATCCAGAAGTTTTCCCATTTAAAACAACTCTCTGTTTTCGATCATCCAACCAATTACTAGTCCAACTTTATAGGCTACCACTTATTCCGTGTGAAGCAAATTTAGTAAGTAGTCTTTCGTGGGGGACGGTATCAAAAGATTTTTGCAAAGTCTAGATATATTAAATCTATATTGTTCCTTTTGTCATAACTCGAGATAACTGTGTTATAGAATTCGATTAAGTTAGTTACGCAAGAATGTTTTTGTCCTAATGTTGGCTATCATTTATCAAACAGTTTCTTTCTAAATTATGTTCGATAGCATCTCTGATGATAGTTTCTATAATTTTTTCTACAATTGAAGTCAAATTTATAGGCCTATAGGTATTTGGTTTCTTTTTATCACCTTTTTTGAATATGGGAGTAACGTTAGCTAGCTTCCATTCTCTTAGGACATCTCCAGATATGAAGGATTTCTTGAAAATAATTTGGAATGGAACAACAATCTCATTTTTTATTTCCTTTAAGATTCTTGGATGCCAACCGTCAGGCCCTGGTGTTTTATTAACTTTGAGTTTATCTATACACCTTTTAATTTTTTCTTTTGTTATATTTACCGTAGTGAGTAAGTTTACCCTAGACTTTTCACAGGTTTCAGTTTGGAGTTCACTTTGAGGTATTTTGTTTACGAATACTGAACTAAAATAGTTGTTTAAAATATTACACATTCCTTCATTTGAATATTCAAGCTGACCGTCAGCAGATAATAGTGGATCAATGTGATTCCTAACAACCTCTTTATCTCTAATGTAACTATAAAAATCTTTGAGATTCTCTTTGGATTTATCAGTGATATTCACTTCGTATTGTCGTTTTCGTTTTCTATTGTATTTTTTAAATCTCTCCGTATTAATACATAACTTTGGTAGTCATTAAATGCACTCGAACAGTTATATTTCTTATAAGCCTGTCTCTTTTTAGCAATACTTTTTCAGTTTCTTTGTCAAGCCATTTTGGGGGAGCTTGATTTGGGGGACGTCTATCCTTAAAAGGAATGTAAGTATGAATTATCTTAGTGAGCGTATTTTGAAATATTTTCCACATATGATCTACAGGTCTTTCGCTTAATTTTGCCTCCCAGTCTGTAAGCTGAAGCTCCTGACGTAGTCCTATGAACTGAGATTTACTAAAATCGGGTATTTTAGAATCGCAAGTATCTATTTTAATTTTTTTAGTAGTTTGAATCTAAATAAGTTATGATCGCTATTTGCAACAGTTTCACCAACTTCTACATCAGTTATTATGCTTTCGCGGCTAGTGATCAATAGATCGAGTAAGTTTCCATGTCTTGTGGACTCTTTTACATGCTGAACTAAGTAATTGTCACCATCTAATTAATGTCAGTAAAATTTCAGTAAAATTAAAATCACCAATTATCAATAAATCCCGGTTCCAGAAACTAGACAGTTCTTGAAATATCAGTTTGTCGTCTGCTAATGATAATGTCTTTGGCCTATATATTACACCTACATTCATTTTTTGTCAATTTGTTTGGGTTAATTCTACCCACAAACTATCATATGCATCCTGTTTCAATTTCTTTAAAACACAAGCATGGACATTGTTTTTAACGTACAACAGAACACCCCCCACCTTTCTTGTGGTTTCTATCCCGATGAAAGTGTTTAAATACCGCAATACTAAATTCAGCTTCAAACTCTTTACCATTTAACCATGTCTCTGTTATTCCTATCATATCGAGATTTTTGCTTTTGACATACGATTGTATTTCTTAAATTTTGTTCCTAATACTACGAGCATTAAAGTACATGGCTTTAAGAAACTCGTGACTATTTCTTTTTAACACGTTTCGAGTTTCAATATCGTGCCTTACATTATAATTTTGTTTTTTATTGACACCTTACTCTATATTGATATTTGGTCTTTCATAGACATTCAATGCCTCATTAACATTTCTCCCATCAAAATTAACATTTCCCCTATCACGGACATCTGGTCGCTCGCGGTCATCCAATCTCTTTTGCACACTTTGTCCCCCTGCGTCACCGCGATTCACACCGGCCTCCCATCGTTCACTGACATTCTGTCCGGCATCCCTTCCTAAAATTATATTTTGTCATTCAGTAACATTATATCCTACCATGATATTTTTTTCCTCCCCTATCATTACATCCTATCGTGATTTTTGTACTCCAATGTCACTACATCCTATCGTGATATTTTGTTCTTCATTGATATTCTGTCCGGCATCCCTTCCTAAAATTATATTTTGTTCTCCACTGACATTATATCCCACCGTGATGTTTTGTCCTCCACTGTCATTACACCCCATCCTGACATTTTGTCTCTTGACATTATATTCTAATGTAACATTTCGTCCTCTACCGACACTATATCCTAAAGTTGTATTTTGTTCTATACTGACATATTGTTCTACATTGATGCTATACTCTACTCTGTTTTCCCAAGTACACTATATTTACCCTTCTCTTTAG
>NC_134819.1:39631469-39641469 GCF_046742065.1 Oratosquilla oratoria | reverse complement strand
GGCGGAGAGTGGCGGAAGCCTTTTCGGAGGGTCGTTCGGGGTTACCCTTTGAAGATTCGTCACCATTTTCTTCTTCTCTGCCACTGTGACTCGGTCGTCAAAGAAAGCAAAGGCAACAAGCACTTCCAACACGTACCACAAGTGGCGATTGAATGCGCTCGAAGCTGCCTTGCCAATGGCTTTGATGGGGAATGCCTCCAGGGCTTGAAGGAAGTCGAGATCGTTCTTCGGAGCGAAGACAGCGGAGGGGACCTCGAACCAGTACTTCACGTAAACTTTTGTGATAAAGATGGCCACTTCCTCCAGATGGTTCCATGTCGCCTCGCTCCGTAACGGCCGCCGAGAAGGTCCAGGTCGATCTTCGATGGGGGTACTGGGTTTTGAAGAGAACCACCTTGAGTGTGTAGATGGCACAAGCCATCCATCTCGCCCGATGGATTGCTCCAGGCTGCTTGAATCGGATCCCTCCCGGGAGATGATCACCGAGAAAAATTATGGTCAGCTGGAGGAGTTCCTTGTAATCATCACTCTGTTGTTGCTGCTGGAGCTGAGTCTTGCAGAACAAGATTACCTTTTCCTTCCATCCTTCGACCAGAGGTCCCAACTTCTCATTTTGAACGCTCGTCGTGAATGAATTCTGGCAAATTCGGGGCCAGTAGTCACGGAACATGTCAATGCTCGGGGATGCGGAAGTTTCGAACATTCCGAACACCTTTTCCAAGGCGATTTCAGCCACATGATGCCAGCAGGCAAGATGAAGGAGATGCCGGCCGATTTCCGTCCTAGTGGAGAACTAGAGGGACTTGTGGGTTGAGGGCCTTCTTCATTTCAGCGGCCAGGGCAGCTCGGCACTTCATTCGAGCCCGCCGGATATCCCACTGAGGCTGATGATGAGTTCTTCGACATCTCCTTCGAGGCGGCTGGAGGAGCAAATAATTTAACTTCCATGCGCGACCTTTTAATATACATCGATTGTAAAATGATTACATCTACGACGTTTTTTTGTTAAATAAAACAAGCTAACACCCTGGAGAAAGAAATGTTATTAATTTGAAATTTCGCCTATATACGATGGAAGCACCCTAATATATATATTATATATATATATATATATACATACATACATATATATATATATATATACAGTATATATATATATATACATTTATATGACGAAGATGGAAAAAGAAGTCACGGGTCTAGTTCCGAATTTCTGAGTTTATTCCTGACCGGTTTCGTTCTATGCCTTCTCTGAAGAAGCAAAGAGCAAAACCGCTCAGGAATAAACTCAGAAAATCGGACTTAGACCCGTGACTTCTTTTTGTACCAGCATATATGTATATATATATATATATATATATATATATATATATGTATGTATGTATACATATATATACATACATATATATACATATATATATGTATATATATACATACATATATATATGCATGTGTGCGTGTGTGTGCGCGCGCGTGTGTGTATACACACACACACACATACACACACACACACACACACACATATATATATATATATATATATATATATATATATATATATATATATATATATATATATATATATGTATATATATATTGTTATAGCAAACCGTGAATCAAACCACTTTCAAATCGCCCGCCTACTACTTACGGCTTCGAACATGACTCATCTGTATCATACGTTGTGACAACGTTGGTGATTTGAACCTTACCATGAAACTATTGGCCACACCTTTCTCGGGCTTGCTTCCCAACTGGAACTCGACTTACTCCTAGACTCGACTTAAGTTCCACTCATTACATTAACTCAGGCCAAACCAAGCAAGCAACCCATTACAATTGGGGGCCTGTCCTGGATGGTAACCTATATTTACGTGAAATAGATTAGTGACCCGTAGGTAATATCGAAGTCTGCTAACCTCTTAACGTCAATTATCAGTAACACGTGCGATTGCCACTTTGTTCCCATACATTCACTGTCACTGAACTATTTATGCTTTATTTTCATTTTCAATATTACGTTAGGTTAGATGATAGGATGCAAATTTATAAGTGTTTGATTTGTGTTTAATTATCAATATTACGTTAGGTTGGATGATAGGATACAAAACTTTAGGGTATCGATTACTCGAAGTGTGTGAGACCCCGACATTCATATGTCCGACATATTCAGCCGGTTCCAAAGGAGAACCTTTATTCAATAAATTCGCAGTAACTCACCCAAGTAATTTACCGGTATTCAACTACCACCTCCCTCCCAAGTTAACTAGCGATCTTCTTAAACCACCCACCTGCTGTAGCCTAACATCGAATAATAGTGACGACCCCGTTATAGTGACCTTTCCTCAGTAACTGTGCCTGGGAGATTTATACTATCCCCCCATAGCTTCGAAAGTTAACTATACCTGCACAGTAAGCCGTGTATTCTAAGATTCAGACTATTAGTTACCCATATTCTGATTCAGCGACAGTCTATGTGCGAGCTATCCTTTTTCCTATAGGGAGTCCTCGAAGCAGACTATACGTAAGTTATGGGCGTATAGTCTGAGCGCTGAACCTTAGTATACACACCGTTTATAGAATAAGTGTTCATAGACCGGGTTCTTACAGAGACCCACCGTAGGCTTCACTCCACCCGAACAGGGAATTAGTAAATTTTCGTGTGTGAAGTCCAAGAATTGGTTTATACTAAATTTCCTGGAGTGGAATTCTCGTGCATAGACACTCACTATGCCTTTTAATATAGAAATTTTTATCAAGAATCCCTCAGCGGATCAGTTAGAGTATACTCTCAAAAAGGATGACTGGAGACTGTTGGCTCAAACCTACCAAATTAATGCTCCTGCTAGATTACGTAAAGATGAACTCAAACGAGTGGTCATCGAATCCCTCGTAGATTCCTTGGAACTGGATGCAGACTCATACGAACTACTTCGCCAGGAGAGTGACGTAACTGAAGGAGACCGTGTAAGTGATAGTGATCCCCCTTGCAGCCTGAAGCACGCGCTCCCCCCTTCCAATCTCCCTTCAATAAATCAGTAGTATCTTCAGAATTAGAGAAAATTAAACTAGAGAGAGAGAGAATGAGACAAGAGCGAGAGGAAAGAGAGAAAGATCGGGAGCTTAAATTACTGAGAATAAAAGAGCGTGAGAAAGAACGTGAATTTGAGCTGAGAAAGGAGGAACGTGAGAGAGAAAGACAGTGTGAGCGTGAGAAGGAACTCGATGTCGAGTACCAACGAAAGTTGAAATTAGCTGACATAGATAGGAAAAATAAATTTGCCCACCTATTAGATACCCAAGTTGCCTCTCTTCCTGATTTCAATGAGTTAGACCCAGAATACTTTTTTAGGCAATATGAACGTTTAGCTGAGCACGTAAACTGGCCCGTAGAAGAATGGGTGTGGATCATACAAAGCAAATTGGTAGGAACAGCCACCAAAGTCTTCAACAGTCTTGAGGAATACTCATCCTATGAAAAAGTCAAATCTAGTATCCTCAATGCCTATCAAGTTACTCCTGAGTCTTACCGTAAAAAATTCAGAAATTTGACCAAATCTGCTGACTCGACATTTGTCGAATTTGCCTCTGAAAAACTCAGAATCTTTAAGCAATGGCTCTCTGCCACCAAAGTAAAGACTTACGATCAACTCGTTAACTTAATGGTCTTCGAGGAATTTAAACGTAGAATTCCATTCCAAATCATGCTTCATTTAAATGGAAAAGATGTAATTGATTTAACTGAAGCAGCATTACTTGCCGATGAATACGCAGTACTTAATAGGTTGAACGCACAGCGGGGAAGCCATTTTGTAAAGCCATCAGTAGGTTCCCTTGCCACTCCCGATGATAAGCAGGCAGGACAGACCTCTATCCCTAGCCCCCCTCTACTCTTCCTGTAGTTACTGTAAGAAACCTGGCCATCACATCACTCGATGCCAAGAGCCAGGTTGCAGATTGTCAAAGTGCCCAAGTGGGTCAAAAGCACCTACCCAGTATACTGAACCTAAATCTTACGGTCCCCATAAACCGGTGACCCATGTAGTGAAAGATAACTTTCCCCCCTGTGAAGATGCCTTTAAAGACTTCAATCCCGTGGGGAATTTTCTGCTGATGAAAAAAGCTCCCTTTTCCCTGTTACAATTTTACGAGACACTGGAGCAGCTCAGTCCATAGTGAGCAAGCAGGCTTTGCCTGAGATAACTAAGAGCATGACGGGAAAGAAAGTAACTGTAAGCGATCTATCATCTACCCAGTCCATTAAAATAGTACGAATCTTTTTGAAATGTCAGTTGTTCCGGAAAGAAGTAGAAGTTGGTATTTGGAAAGACTCTATGCCTGTCCCCGGGGTTGATCTCATCCTAGGAAATTATCTAGCTGGTTCTATGGTTGTTCCTCCCCCAGAGATTACTAAGTTACCTAGTAACAAGACACCTACTGTTGTGGAAGATCACCTTCACCATAACATTTTTCCTCTGTGCGCAGTCACCAGATCTCAAACTCCCCTCCCTGACAGTAATGTAACCTATAAGTTTGATCTCCCCTACCAACTAATTTCCCGAGAAAGCTTAATCAAGGCTCAACACGATGACCCTACTTTAAAGAACCTCCATAGACTAGCGGTCGATTCCAGGGAAGAGGTCGACCATTTCCCAGGATACTATTACCAGGATGGTATCTTAATGAGATGTGACAAACCTTCCAACTGCTCTGACCAAGATTCTTGAGCAGAAGTCCACCAGATAGTTATCCCTTTATCCATCAGAAATCAAGTGATTGAAATAGCCCATGATGGAGCTGGAGGGCATATGGGAGTCAGTAAGACTTATAAGAAAATTCAAAATATTTTTTTCTTGCCTAGTTTTAAAAAGTCAATTTCAAAGTATGTGAGGTCTTGCAACATTTGCTAAATGGTAGGCAAGCCAAACCAGAAAATCCCCCAGGCTCCTTTAAACCCCATTCCAGTTCCAGATGAGCCCTTTGATAAAATCATCATAGACTGTGTTGGACCCCTGCCTAAGACCAAGAAAGGAAATCAATTTATTCTTACGGTTATGTGCCCGGTAACGAGGTATCCTGAAGCTTTTCCTCTTAAGAGAATAAATGCCAAAGTTATAGCTGACACCTTATAAAAAAAATTACTCAAGTAGGATTGCCAAAAGAAATAAATTCCGATCGAGGAACTAACTTCACGAGTGACCTCTTTGCCAGTATCCTAAAGGAACTTGGTGTTTCCCAAATCCTGTCCTCTACTTATCATCCGGAATCACAAGGGGCATTAGAACGTTTTCATCAAACTCTCAAGTCAATGCTCAAAAAATATTGCAATAAATCTTCTTCTGATTGGGATGAGGGGTTGCCTCTAATGCTGTTCGCTGTCGGAGAGACGGTTCAACAGTCATTGGGATACTCACTCTTTGAATTGCTCTATGGGCGCCAGATCAGAGGGCCCCTCAAGGTTCTGAAAGAATAGTGGTACCAGGAAACCCCTCAGTATCCTAATCAGACGGTAAATCAATTCTTGGATAAATTAAAAAGTCAATTACACAAAGTAAGAAGCATTGCCTTGCAAAATTTAGAAACTTCTCAACATAAAATGAAGGCTTATTTTGACAAAAAAAGTTAAAGTTAGGAAATTCAATCCAGGCAATGAGGTACTTCTCCTCTTACCAGTCCCAGGGACCCCTCTTTCTCTTAAATTTCAGGGCCCTTATGTAGTTTTTCATCGGCTGGATAAACAAAATTACGTAGTCCTCACTCCTGACCGTCGTAAAGATTCTAGACTAGTACACATCAACCTAATGAAAGAATACGTCCGCAGAAAACCTACTGATGCGAGAGACCAATACCATGCATTGTAAAATCTCCCCTTACCAATGAACCTAACATACGAGAAGCCGATACGACGGCTCTCAAGTCCAACTCTGCCCTCCTTGCAGACCCTATTCAGTGCCTTGGGCACCTAGACAAAATTAAACGAGTCAGCATAATTCGGTTATTCGAGAAGCACCCCTCCATATTCTCGGATAAACCAGGATTGTGCACCACCATTACTCACGACATAGAGTTGCATCCTAATACTCTTCCTATCCGCCAGACCCCTTACCACCTCAACCCACACAAAGCTGAGAAATTGCAGAAAGAAGTGGACTACCTTTTGGAGAACGGACTTGCTGAACCTAGCTGCTCCCCATGGGCATCGCCGGCGCTCCTAGTCCCGAAGAAAGGTGATGACGAGTGAAGGCTCTGTGTCGACTATCGGAAGCTAAACGCGGTGACAGTCAAGGACTGCTACCCGTTACCCCGCATCGACGCCCTCGTGGATCAAGTGGGAAGGGCTCCTTACGTCTCTAAGGTGGACCTGATTAGAGGTTACTACCAAATTAAATTAACCCCCAGAGCCCAAACCTCATCCTCCTTTATCACCCCTTTCGACCTCTTTAATTTTCTTGTCCTACCTTTCGGGCTTTGCAATTCCCCTGCCACCTTCCAACGTGCTATCAATTATACTATAGCCGGCCTCCCTGATGCTTATGCTTACCTAGATGATCTTATCGTCCTACCAGATTCATGGGAAGAACATCTACGCAAGTTGGACGCCCTTCTTGAGCGACTCGCCACCACTGGGTTCGTCGTCAATTTGTCAAAGTCCATCTTTGGCAGCGCGACGATATCATACCTAGGGCATGAGGTGGGAAACGGGCAGTACCGACCACAGCAAGCAAACGTAGAAGCCACCCTGAACTTTCCAGTATCATCTACCCGGAAGTCTCTCCAACGCTTCTTGGGAATGGCAGAGTTTTATCGTCGTTTCTGCTGTAACTTCTCCATCGCGGCTCCCCTCACCGCCCTCATCAGTCCCAAGGAGAAATTCGTCTGGTCCCCAGCCTGCCAACACTCCTTCGACACCCTTCGGCAGTTCCTGATCAGCGAACCGGTGTTGAAGACCCCTGACTACTCCCAACCCTTCGTCCTCCACGTAGACGCATCGGGAAAAGAGATAGGAGGGGTCTTGCTGCAGGCACACGACGAAACACGGGCCTTGCATCCCGTGTGTTACTACTCTGCCAAACAGCTCCCCTACCAGCGGTCTTATTCTACTGTGGAGAAGGAAACCTTGGCCCTAGTGTCTACTTTCAAACATTTCGAGTGTTATTTGACGTATTCTGGTCATGTAACACTCGTCTACTCCGACCACAACCCTCTCACCTTCATCGAGAGGGTCCGACTCTCCAATCAACGAGTCCTCCGGTGGGCCCTTGTCCTCCAATCCTTCAACTTCCGCATGGTCCACATCAGAGGAGAAGACAACCTAATTGCTGACATCCTGTCTAGGGGAGCGACCAGCCTGCCAGACAATTCACGGTGACTATGGACTCTCTAGTTCAGCTCCTCCTCGTTACGCTGGACTTCCGGCGGGGGGTGTTATAGCCAACCGTGAATCAAACCACTTTCAAATCGCCCGCCTACTACTTACGACTTCGAACATGACTCATCTGTATCATACGTTGTGACAACGTTGGTGATTTGAACCTTGCCATGAAACTATTGGCCACACCTTCCTCGGGTATAAAAAGAGCCGCCCTGGCTGTCCACCCCCACTCACACAGCCCCCAGGTCTCGCGTACTCCTCGCTGTCAATCGGTGCCTTGCTGTTCTGTTCACAAGTATAGTATTAATCATTCTTGGACTTGTATATCATTACTTTTTTTTCTATGTATTGAACTTTTGTTATTTCTCTTGTATGTATTTATCTATGTTAAATGCTCCAGTGTACTTTGAGTGTATGTTCGTAAATGTTAATCAGTAAAACTTTATTTTTTTCTTTATGTGTAAATATAGTTATTTAAGTTTCGTGCAGACTTCTATCTTACCTCCATCCTTACATTCATTCTCAAATATTGCTTTTCCTCGGAACGTAGTTTTATCTACCTAAATTACCTATACGTTCCACGTTATTGTTGTGGGCTTACTTCCCAACTGGAACTCGACTTACTCCTAGACTCGGCTTAAGTTCCACTCGTTACATTAACTCAGGCCAAACCAAGCAAGCAACCCATGACAATATATATATATATATATATATATATATATATATATATATATATATATATGTGTGTGTGTGTGTGTGTGTGTGTGTGTGTGTGTGTGTGTGTGTGTGTGTGTGTGTGTGTGTGTGTGTGTGTGTGTGTGTGTGTGTGCGTGCGTGTGTGTGTGTGTGTGTGTGTGTGTGTGTGTGTGTGTGTGTGTGTGTGTGTGTGTGTGTGTGTGTGTGTGTGTGTGTGTGTGTGTGTGTGTGTGTGTGTGTGTGTGTGTGTTTGTGTATATACAGATTATACACATAGATAAATGTCGTTGAGGGGATTTGAAGACTTAAATATTGTTTAATTATAGCAGCAATGAAAATTAAGATTTTTTTTCTCAAGTGTTTTTGGGTGATAGCCAGATTATTGCCCAAACATCATATATATTAATTAATGTGTTAAAATAGAATTATTTGGATAATATATACCACATATGAGACTTCAACCCTAACGTTTCTTTACATTAATCTCCTTGTCGTTCTGTTTTCTTAGGACTATAGAATTCATAATAGCTACCCAGTATTCTGTACAATATGAAAATACTAGGAAATGCATTCATAGATTATTCTAGTTATTTTACCATACTAAGAATATTGATAACGTCCAATATAATCCCCCTTACCTTCATCTTTTCTGTTAAAAATTGTGAAAAGTGCTAGAGTCGAGTATGCAAACGCCGTCATGGGACTGATGGTAGTCGGTAAGCATTTATTAAATATATATATATATATATATATATATATATATATATATATATATATATATATATATGTACATATATATATATACATATATATATATATATGCATATATATACATATGTATGTATATATATACATATATATATATATACATATATATATATATATATATATATATATATATATATAATTTTTAATACAATCGTCTGGTGAAGCGGGGTTGGATGGATGCCTTTGGTAGCTACCTCCTTTACACGGGGAAGAAATAAGTTAAAAGGAAGAAAAGTTATATTAAATGAATATAAAGTTTACCACAGAAGTAAATATATTAGTTTCTGTTCTAAGCGCATTCGGAAGCTTGAATTTTACTATTTTGTGTATTTTGGAATCAACTGAAAGTCCAATTATTTGAATTCTATAACGCAAATATATCTTGCATAAATTCTGTGTTTATTTATTTATTTATTTTTTTACATTTCTTTTACCTGTGTTATCCTTGAGGACAATGCACAAAGAAGAAAATATGAAAACAAAATTGAGTTATGCATGTGAAGAATGCGAGAGAGGACAGATTTTCAAAGATAATCTATGTCCCAAAGGTGGGAGGGAAGAGAAGAAGAGGAAGACTGAAAAGATAATGAAAATACTGTGTTTCCATGCAAGCGTGTATGTGTATGTTTGGTGAGATTACGATAGTCTATATGTTCATTGTATATATCATATATTTACTAAATCTAGAATATATTCCCAGATCATGTTCAGGTTTTACCAATACTTATATTTGATATTATTTATTTTGAATATATTTTATTTTGTATATTTTCATTGTAAATAAAATTTTGTAATTACATGTTTATTGTCTTGTTTTTTTCTCTAGACTTGGTATGTTATATTACATCTTTTAGATGACTGATTTGAATCCTTTTACATAAATCTTACTGATATATCCTTACAAAAACGACCCCCCATAGAAAGGAGCTTAGTAATTGCTGGCTTCCTTAGAAAAATAAATAAATTTAAGAAAGTAAATAAACAAATCAGCACGTGTCAAACTAAGCATATATATAAAGAATTCTTCATCCAATTTCGTCTTCACTTTCCTTGTAAATTTCTGTAAAAACATATTTATTCAGTCATTGCAGTAAATAATGTGCTAGTAAATTATTTCAATTAAATTAATTTAAGTAATGTACCATAACGTAATTTATATAGAGT
>NC_134819.1:39616469-39618969 GCF_046742065.1 Oratosquilla oratoria | reverse complement strand
TGGAAAAAGTACAACGGCGAGCCACAAAACTGATTCCAAATATCAAAAATAAATCATACGAAAATCGACTAAAACATATGAATCTATTTTCCCTAAAAAAACGTAGACTCAGAGGTGACTTGACACAGGTCTTTAAGATTTTAAAGGGAATTGACAACATCAAAAGTGACAGAATTTTCACATTGAATGAGAATCAGACAAGAAACAATGGTCTCAAACTGTCCGGAAATAGATTCAGTTTGGAAGTAGGTAGAAACAACTTTGCCAACCGTGTAGTTAATGAATGGAATAAACTTCCTGCACAGGTAGTGCAATGTAGTTCAGTTCGAAGCTTTAAGAATCATTTAGATAAACACCTAAGCAAGATGCTGTAATGATTATATAATTTTTATATTATTTGTTTTTGTTTTGTTTGTCTGTCTGATTTTCATTACAAAGGATTATAAAGGCGGAGCATACCGACATGAGACCTTTTGGTCCATATCTATGTCGGATGCGAAAAAATCATAATAATAATAAAATAATAAATAAAAATTAAATAATGTAAATAACAAATAAAATACATAAATAAATGCTTAGGTATAGTTAAATAATAAACAAGCAGGTAAATAGTAAATAATAATAAATTGACATATAACTAATAATAAATGAAAATCAGATAGACAAATGATAACAAAACAAAAACAAATAATATAAAATAAATTATAATCGTTACAACATCTTACTTAGGTGTTTATCTAAATGATTCTTAAAGCTTCAAACTGAACTACATTGCACTACCTGTGCAGGAAGTTTATTCCATTAATTAACTACACGGTTGGCAAAGTTGTTTCTACCTACTTCCAAGTTGAATCTATTTCCGGACAGTTTGAGACCATTATTTCTTGTCTGATTCTCATTCAATGTGAAAATTTTGTCACTTTTGATGTTGTCAATTCCCTTTAAAATCTTAAAGACCTGTGTCAAGTCACCTCTGAGTCTACGCTTTTTTAGGGAAAACAGATTCATATGTTTTAGTCGATTTTCGTATGATTTATTTTTGATATTTGGAATCAGTTTTGTGGCTCGCCGTTGTACTTTTTTCAGTCTGTCAATGTCTTTAATGAGATTCGGTGACCATACAGAAACAGCATATTCCAAATGTGGACGAACTAACGATTTATATAGCTTGTTAATGAGTGATGGACTTTTGAAATCAAAAGATCGTGCAATTGGTCCTTGAATCTTATTTGCTTTCTCAGAGGCTGAAATACACTGCTTGGATGATTTGAGGTCGTTACTGATAATTACGCCGAGATCTTTTTCACTATCCACTTTTGTTAACGAATTTCCAAATAACTTGTAATCGTACATACTGTTATTTTTACCTATGTGCATTACCTTGCATTTACTTGTGTTAAATTTCATTAGCCACTTTTCAGACCATTGCTGTAATTTATCTAAATCTTCTTGAATATCTAATTGGTTTGAGTGATCATTTGCCACTCCGCACAGTTTTGTATCATCAGCAAATTTGAAAACAGTAGATTTTATTACATGGTCTATATCATTTATATATATACTATGAATAGAAGTGGCCCAAGAACGGAACCCTGAGGAACTCCACTTGTAACATTTTTCCATCTAGAAGTTTTTCCATTTAAAACAACTCTCTGTTTTCGACCATTCAACCAATTACTAGTCCAACCTAATAGGCTACCACTTATTCCGTGTAAAGCTGATTTAGTAAGTAGTCTTTCGTTGGGGACGGTATCAAAGGCTTTTGCAAAGTCTAGATATATTAAATCTATATTGTTTCTTTTGTCATAATTCGATATAACTGTGTTGTAGAATTCGAGTAAGTTAGTCACGCAAGAACGTTTCCGTCTGAAACCATGCTGGCTATCATTTATCAAACGGTTACTTTCTAAAGATGTTCGATAGCATCTCTGATGATAGTTTCCATTATTTTTCCTACGATTGAAGTCAAACTTATAGGCCTATAGTTATTTGGCTTCTTTTTGTCACCTTTTTTGAATATGGGAGTAACGTTAGCTAGCTTCCATTCTCTTGGGACATCTCCGGATATGATGGATTTCTTGAAAATAATTTCTAATGTAACAACAGTCCCATTTTTCATTTCCTCTAAGATTCTTGGATGCAAACCGTCAGGCCCTGGTGTTTTATTAACTTTGAGTTTATCTATACACCTTTAATTTTTTCTTTTGTTATATTTACCAAAGTGAGTAAGTTTACCCTAGACTTTTCACAGGTTTCAGTTTGGAATTCACTTTGACGTGTTTCGTTTACAAATACCGAGCTAAAATAATTGTTTAAGATATTACACATTCCTTCATTTGAATATTCAAGTTGACCGTCAGCAGATAATAGTGAACCAATGTGATTCCTAACAACCTTTTTATCTCTAATATAACTATAGAATTCTTTGGGATTCTCTTTGGATTTATCAGCGATGTTCATTTCGTATTGTCGTTTTCTTTTTCTTATTGTCTTTTTTAAA
>NC_134819.1:39603969-39606469 GCF_046742065.1 Oratosquilla oratoria | reverse complement strand
CTCATTATCGCCTTCCTTGGAGGTGCTCTTCCCAAGATGAAGATTGATCCGTCGCCCTCGTGCTCTCCATCGAGAGCGGTGGATGGCACACATAATCTACTCCCTGAAGATGTTGCTGTTCAGAGAGCAGATCAACAGCTTGGTCAAGCTAGGGGTGATCGCAGGCCTCATGCGCTTCTCCTTTATCATCTCTGAGGTCTACGTCATCCGCTGGTTCGAGTCCACGCTCCCCGTCTACGCCCCGGCCAATGACCTCCAACTCGGAAAGGACATCCTGGAATACCATGATTCTCCTCTTGGAAAGGTATGCTTCAAGGCATTGAACCGTCATTTCTGGTATCTGAGTAAACATCTGATCGGCCTGTCCCTCTTCGACCTGCGGCTCTCTCCCTCTACCAAACAAGCCGTTGCCCAAGCCATCCTGCACCGAAATGGAGCAAGGAAAGCCCCCAAACGAATCAAAATTCCAGAAGAGAGTGTAAAAACAGCAACGCTGTCTTCGTTTGCCTCTAAGAGGTCTCAAATCCTCTTGGATATTCTCTGTGTCTTACTGGACTTCCTTTCCGCAAAGCCGCGGAAGTGGGAAGAGGAGAAGACGTTCGGTGACGCCGACCGCCTCATACAAGGAATGCGTGTGGCCAACGACAGGGCGGAGCGAGGGGTGGCGCTGATTCAAGCGTTCAATCTTCGTCTAACGAAAGACGAGAAACAGCGCCAGTTCCTCCTCCAGGTCATTGAAGACCACCGCGGCGCCAGCCCAGCACCTCCTTCAAGGAGACCCTTCTCCTGGCCACCATGGCGACAATGAGTGGGGTGGTCTCCCATGATACCTCCCCCACCGAGAAGCTAATATTGCTGGGGAAGAAAAAAATTGCCGAAAAAAGGCAGAATATGGCCATAAAGCACTCGAAAAGACGACTTCCTTTACATAGCTGAAGGTGGAATTACAAAATCGTGATCCGCCACCCAAAGATATCACCCGACCATGCTGAAAATTTCCATGCAGTAGTTCCTCAGTATAATACAAAATCTCAACAATGTATAATAAAAATTCCAACTTTTGATTTTTATTGGCACCCTAGTGTGTGTATATATATATATATATATATATATATATATATATATATATATATATATATATTATGTATATATATATTTATATATATGTATATATATATACAAATATATATATACATATATATATATATATATATATATATATGTGTGTGTGTGTGTGTGTATACATACATACATACATACATACATACATATATATATGGATAAGTATTTTAGACAAATGATTTGGATGATGGCGAACATAAACACAGGGGAAGGCTCGGAACCCTAAATACTCTAACGTTTCGTTCGCGTAAAACTTCTTCAGATAGTGTACAGAAAACTGTAATTGATGATTATGTAGTAAACTTAATTATCTTTTTGGATACTTGGGAAAGGTCGTTTTTCTGGCGTGTTCTAGAATTAGAATACTAGTTTGTTTAGCTAAATTGATAAACCCTCCTCGATGGTTCGATGAATTCCTAGTTGAAATATATGCTGATTCTACAATTCTTCTAATGAATTTATCAAAACTTTTATGTTGCACTTCAGCTCCTTTCCAGTTTGGTAAATTATCGAATATTTCCGCATGAAATACTAAAGAATTCGATGTCCTGTGTGAGTTTATGTCGTTTTTATGTTCATAAATTCTTTTATCTAATCCCATTGATGACTCGCCATAATATGCCATTGAGCAACTATTGAACGGCATTTTGTATACGACACTGTTTTCGGAATTGGTTCTCTTTTCGGAAGTCTTTATCAAATCACCAATTCTCTTATTAGTTAGTTTAGCTATGTTTATACCTGCTTTTGTTAAACATTTGTCTATTATTGATGACGTTTCTGAGCCAGGTACTGATACAAAATTGGTAGTATTTTCATCATTTCTCTCTTTCTTTCCACGATTGTAAATATTTATTGCTTTTCTCTTTGTTCTCCTCAACATTCCCTCTGGGTATCCAAACTTGTGGAAAAATTCCATCATTTACCAAACTGGAAAGGAGCTGAAGTGCTACATAAAGGTTTTGATAAATTTACTAGAAGAATTGTAGAATCAGCATATATTTCAACTAAGAATTCATCGAACCATCGAGGAGGATTTAACAATTTAGCTAAACAAACTGGTATCTTAATTCTAGAACACGCCAGAAAAACGACCTTCCCCAAGTATCCAAAAAGATAATTAAGTTTAGTACATAAACATCAATTACAGTTTTCCGTACACTCTCTGAAGAAGTTCTACGTGAACGAAACGTTAGTGTTTAGGATTCCGAGCCTTCTCTTGTGTTTATGTTCTCCATCATCCAAATCATGTGTGTGTGTGTGTGTGTATGTATATACATATATATATATATACATATGTATATATATATATATATATATATATATATATATATATATATATATACACGTCGTTGATACCAACGTATCTTATTTCACG
>NC_134819.1:39593969-39596469 GCF_046742065.1 Oratosquilla oratoria | reverse complement strand
TAATAACTAATTTAATAAATTCTATTTTACTAATATATTTCCGTTATTGTGAACAAATAATTTTGCGACAATTCTGAATTAAGTAATTCGAATATTACAGACTTTCGTCAAAATACGGAGCAAAATCGTAAACGTTTGAGTTTAGAGTGGTTTGGAGATTTTTACTTTGTTTTTCAGACTCTTTGAATGGAACATCATGCAAAATATTACGTTTTGTTTTGCCACGTCAAGTGTGATGCTCGAAGCACGACAGCCTTTCATTTGTATATTTCATAATTACCGATATATTTTTCAAAATAATAGCTGCACTTATGGAATCACACCAAACTGCAGGAAAAAATATGTGTGAATATTGAGGTGATTGGTAATCTTTATTTATTTATTTTTGGCGTTCGTTAAGCCTCAGTACAACACAATATTTTTTGTTTTGTTTACATCAGGTTCGAAGGCTGAATATTTCCATATTTTAACTTAATATTATCTAATGATAGAGGCTCTCCTGTTTCTTTTATAACAAGTAGATTACATATATCTTAAAGATGTCATGATTAATTTTTCTTCTATTTTTCCCTCTATAGTTGTTATTCTGGATGGTGATTTTTTTCCTGGATGTCACCATAAAGATATGGTTAGTAAAAATGAATATAAATGAATCAATAAATTAAAAATAAATCGACATGAAAAATATTGGGTATTCTGGGATTAAGTTAACGTTCTATATACATGTAGATATTGTTGCTTTCCAAAGTAGCTTTATTTCGTTACAAAATAAAGCTACTGTGAGAAAGTGAGCGCAAGCAAAAATAGTTTAGATGGTTTGGAAGGAGACATTTTTTTTTTTTTATTTGCATAGTTAAAAAAAGAAAACAGTATGGAATTGTTTGTTAGTATACTCAGTGACTCAAGTTCACAACGTAAAAATTAGTGTCTGGGAACAGAATACCAAGTTCTCCTTGTGAACTGGTGACTATTTTTTTCATGTTATCCATGCTTTATTCACATATATCAAAGAGCTGCAAGAAATTCTTAAATACAAAGTTTAGTTCCCATAAAAAGGCGGTTCCAGAAAGAAAACAACCAAGAGTACTCCAAGTAGAAGTCAAGTACAGGTAAAAGTGCTTGTAAGATTTTCAATCCTTTATTCATCTTTTTATGAAATTTTCATTTATCTATTCAATTATATATCTAATTTCAAGAATGTAAGATTTGTTATGGATAAAGGAAAGAATCCATATCTAGTAGTTTGTTTGGTGTGTTATGTCATACCATGTACATGGTACATCTGAAAGATGTCTGATTTGACTGGTCAGAAAAAAATATAACGAAAGCCAATAAGAGAAAAAGCACAGGAGATTGACGCATCAGGAGATTAGGCATCACCTTTGCTTTCTCTACTCTCTCCCGTTTTATTTAAAGAAGTTTCATTTTTACGGTAGAGAAGGGGGTGGGAAGGTAACATATCATACAAAGAAACAAGTAATTAGTTTCAAAATAAATATCAGTTCTTGGAAGAAACCATGCCTCGGTTTGAGTATTTGAAATATCAGTTACTCGAAACAAGGTCTTGTTTTTTTTTTTTCCAGGGTCTTTCGCGTTTGCAAACAGTCGAGCGACAGACTGCGTACTCGACCATCAAATTAAGTGTGGAGAGTCTGGTAGGCCAAAAGGGACTGATGGGAATGAAGGCAAACGTCATTTGGAATTCCAACAATGCGCCGCTCAAAACAAGCAAATCAATTTTTAATTGCTTCTTTAGCGTGCAACACTCTCGGAACGCAACCGTGAAAATGAAACATGAAGTCTCTTACCAGATTTTTTTTTGGGGGGGGGGGGTGACTGGATGAAAGAATATTACGAAGTCATGAGAAACAAATGTTCACCATGACTGAATGACATCAGGAAAAATATTGCTGTAAATATGCGTCTACTTGTGCAATAATCCAAACTAGAAAATAGCCTGATCTAAGAGCATTGACGATGGAGACAAGCAAAAAAGAGAACAATGCAAGAATATATACAAATAACGGAGTAACTAAAACAAATGAAACAATTTATCTGAGATAGTGTATGACGTTATGAGTTGCTATTGTTATGGACTGTAGTTTACCAGCGCTTTTGTTTTTGAAGACAATCTTGCATCGCTGTCGTATGTTAATACTATGAGAGTATAAGGCGTTATTTTACATGAATAAAACTATCTGGATGTAATAAAAAATAAATGAACAAACGTAAAAGTATAACGGTCAATAACAAGGTACACCATCATTAACGACCAGTCTGTAAAATCAATGTCAGATTGTCACATGAATTTTTTTTACGAAATAACTCAATGTACTATATTTTGGAGTGCAACAGAAATCTGAGAATATTATTCTTGGATTATTATATCAGTTTCTCCACCGAAACTCGAATTCGTTAATGAGGACGACGATGAAATTTCATACCGTGTTTTGGAAATGTAGGAGAACTATTGGAGAAAACCGGATGACCCGGTGGAGGG
>NC_134819.1:39581469-39588969 GCF_046742065.1 Oratosquilla oratoria | reverse complement strand
TAATGATGGTGTCTGTTTGTGGGCTTACTCCAGCTGTGTGTTATCCAAGAAATTGTACACAAACATTTGACTATTCTCCTGTTTTGGAGAAATAATTTACTGGCCATTATTTTTGCATTAGTAATAACCCTACTATGAATGATTTTATCAGAGTACTTATAGAGTACTTACGGTTGAGGTCGAGGTGACGGCAGTTCGAACCTTAACAACAAGTTGGACCAGGGGCATGGTTCATTACATTCCTCGCTACAGATTCCTCTATAAGGGTTACCGTTCTAGCCTTCTGAAAGGAGGAGTTTGCGATGTTAAAGGAAATCATCATAAACCCTACTACAAATGGCTTTAGTTGAGTACTAATTTTCTATTCTTGTTGAATCCTTTATTTTTATACAACCTATGACAACTACGCTATAAACTTTTGAAAGTGTCCTGATTGATATCCTTTTCTATGGGGTACTTTGTGAACAGTGAAAATATAAGTTTATGCTATTTTAACTTTTACTATTATCTTCTGCTTTCATGGTCTTGCCGCGCAGATGAAATTTATTTTTTCAATTAGAGCACTCTTAAGTAGGGGTTAACAAATTTTCTGCAATATAAAGTGCGGGATTTATGTATGTGGCAATTTGCAGCTTGAAACAAATACACATTATATACATTAGATGCTCCTTTGTTAAAGGATTTAGCCTTTCTAATAGTGAATTTTTCTTCTTCATTAAGTCGGAATAAAATATTACCGAAGTTCATATTGTATATTACGACGTTTCGCCCTTCTTAAATAATTTTACAGTTCTCTCTGATCCTGTAATTTGCCCACACTTCTATGGTAGATATATGGATGATATATTCATTGAAGCACGAGACCATACACATCTACAAGAACTATGCGAAGCATTTGCAAATAACTCTTCTCTCAAATTCACAAATGAACACTATGCTGATGGCCCTTTGCCCTTTTTAGACATCTCAGTAAAGCCCAACGTAAGTAGATTTACCACCACTGTATACGTTAAAGGCACGAATGAGGGTAGATGTTTAAAATCGGATGGAGAATGCCCTGCAACCAACAAGAAAAGCGTCATACGTTCATACGTGAACAGGGCATTCACAAACTGCACCATGGTCTCTATTACATCAAGAGCTTCAACGCTTGCAGCAATTTCTGGTTAACAATGGATTCCCCGATAAGGACGTGCAAGAAGTCATCCGACGAAAAATGGAGAACTACCTAAAACCGTCCCTCCCATGAAACGCCCTTCAATTATTCTCAATTCCAGATCTTTCATGAGTACGAGTTACCGAATGGATGAAATAATTTTTCAGAGAAATTGTTGATTGCGGTGTACAACCATCCAACCCTGGAAAAAACTGGAGCTTTGGATTTATTATAAGAATTTCAAAACGTCTAACCTCTACCCATTGCGGCCGCACGAAGACTGCAAGCTTCGTCTCATGTCTTATATATAAATGGCGACAACTTCTCTCTCCAAAAGACTAACGTACCACCTACAAGCTGGTGTCCCTAGGATTTTTTTTTTTTTTTTTTTTTAAGCACAACTCCTCACTGACTAGAGAAATCATTGTAGAGAACACAAAGATAGTCGACTCTGCACACGACTTTCCTCGTTTGGAAATCCTAGAGGCCCTCCATGTTCGAGAGAAGGCTCCAGCCATAAATGTACAGGGAGGTATACGTAGCCTCCGTGGTTCTAGCTTCCCTGGGTGGACAAATGGTCACCCCAGCACCCCACGGAGCACCAAGGACATAATCCCCTCATAAGATCCTTGATCTTTCATCATTGTTTTTAGTGTAGGGTTCCCAAATTTACCTGTTGTATTATATATATATATATATATATATATATACATATATATATATATACATACATACAAACACACACACACACACAACACATATATATTATATGTAAATATATATATATATATACATGTATATATATATGTATATATATATGTAAATAAATATATATGTATATATATACATATATATATAAATATATATATATATATATATATATATATATATATATATATATATATTGAACGAAAAATATATTGACAAATGAGAATGAAAGTGGAGGAAGTATGCGAGGAAATAGTAGGGGAATTTTAATGCTTGACGTTTCGACCCTTAAGGTCTTGTTCACAAAGCTGACAACTTAGACACAACAGGGGCCTTATACACCTACAGATGATCACCTCACAGAGCGACTGGGAAACCTTGTTACCTGATAATTATAGAACTTGTGGCTTTTGCTAAACATACAAAACCCTCTCTATGGTTGATGTTATCGTTAACATTTATGAAAGTTGCTTCTATTGTCTTTCTTAATCTTTTGCTTGATCCTTTATTTAAAACAACGGTATTATCCCAGTCTGGAAGGTGATTATGTTTGTCAATATGAACCACTATTGAATTGGACATTCTGTGTGTTATTAAATCGTTCTTATGTTCACTGAACAGTTTTTTGTGCCCCCTACCTGTTTCTACATAGTATGATGAGGGGCAGCTTTTACATGGTATTTCATAAACAATGCTACTTATATTTATAGGGTTAGTGTAATGTAAACGGACCAATGTCCTACTTTGCTGCCTGACACCCTAACTACTCTTATGCCTGCTTTTAAGAGGAACGAGTCAAGGTGTGAACTTACATTGCAGTTTGGTACAGTCACAAATCGGATATCATTATTGTAGTAATCATCATTATTTTTATATCTACTTTTAATGCTTGTTTCTCTTGCTTTCTTTTTAAGTTTAGATAGGAGAACTTTTGGGTATTTAAGTTTGATAAATGTATCTACGACGTCTTTCAATTCATCTTCTTACTATTATGGGATTGGTGTGAAACTTGATAGAGTGCAGCTTGATCATTACTACCAGTGATCAAATTACAAACTTACATAAAGGCCTTCACAAGCTTGAAAAATTTATCTGCCATGAAATAAGCAAAAGAATAATAAGGTAAAATGTAACCCTGCGACTATGACCTGATGTCGCCCCTCCCTCATTAGTGGGACGCATTAACCCTTGCGACCTGACCCACTGCTTTCCAGGGGGTAAATGTTCTCTCCTCTTATATAAACTGTACTTGTTCCTTCTTCATGTATATATAAACTATGTATTTCTGTTTAACTATGTACTTTTTGCACAGAAGATGTAATATACGAAAGCGCTCTGCTTCGTTAGTTTCTTTTTCCAAGTAGTCTACTTTGCATAAGTGAACACACGTACCCATGCTCTTATTAGCACATATATATATGTATATACAGATATATATATATACATACATATATATACATATATATAAATTACATAGATATCTATATATATATATATATATACATATGTATATATATATATATATACATATATATACATACATATATATGTATATACATATATATATATATATATATATATATATATATATATATATATATATACTGCATGCATATTTGACAAATTATTTTCCATCTTACAAAAAGGTAGTTGATTCCAAGAACTCATCGACTTCGTTTCCCTCTTCCTCCATCTCGGGACCACTCAAGTCATCCTGACTCCCACCATCCCACTCGGATCAAGGTAATGTCGCATTACACAGTATTTCTAGAGCAAGGCATGTGAACTATTGTTTGTTTTATATACGCAATCTTTAGCGGGAAATTATATATATATATATATATATATATATATATATATATATATGAATAAGGTATGCTTCGACATACATGGCATATCATTTTGTTCATAAATATATGTGTATAGATATTTATTTCAGTCATGCCTAAAGGCCTTGAAATGATTTTGACTTATTCCCTTTCTATTCTTTCCAGGCAATAAAGGTTTCGACAAAAAAGAACATGCACTAAACGCTTATGTCCCTTTGATAACTATTTGGGAATTTATATTTAGTGAATTAACAAAAGAAAGAATAGACACTGCTTTTCGAAATTCATTTAAGTCTGAATTTTAAAATCAAACCAGGTTTGTCGAGAACATTGCTTTATTGCCGTATAAGCAAAAAACATTTTTGATAAGTAGAAACATCAATGAAATATCATCAAATGAATATTTAAGTTTGAGAGTTAAAGTGTACATTTGAAAATTAATAGATTGGATTCAGGATCCACATAATCCGGGTGTGAATGTATGTATAGTTTGAAATTAAGGGTATATATAGACAAGATTCTTGAGGCACATATTTTGAGAGCATATATCGTAGACGCACTCAAACACACACACACACACACACACACACACACACACACACACACACACACACACACACACACACACACACACACACACACACACACACACACACACACACACACACACACACACACACACACACACACACACACACACACACACACACACACACACACACACACACACACACACACACACACACACACACACACACACCACACACCCACACACACACACACACACACACACACAAAAAACACACACACACACACACACACACACACACACACACACACACACACACATACACACACACACACACACACGCACACACACACACACACACACACACACACACACACACACACACACACACACACACACACACACACACACACACACACACACACACACACACACACACACACACACACACACACACACACACACACACACACGACTCGGTGACTGTTAGTACGGAGGTATCGGCGGTACCTGGTTCGAATCCTGCACAAGGCTGAAATTATTTCAGTATCTCTGCGCTTCGAGTCGTTACTCCAACTCTCGCGGGCGGGGAATTGTGTGTGTGTGTGCGTGTAAGGTCATAGCATTACCCATAGATCGGACATACGAGTTCTGAGCTCTCTTCCGAGAGGGAAATAGCTGTTGAGTGAGGGAGAACTGAGAAAGATGTGAACAACAGTATACGATTTCCTTACATATATATCACTGCCTCAACTTAAGTTTCCTTTTTATCTCTATGTTTATTCATTTATCTCTTCACCTGTTCATTTATTCCTTTGTTATTTTACTCCCTTCATCCTTTACTTCTTTATTAATTTATTCCTTTATTCAATAATTAATTTACTCATTTACTCATCTATTCATCAATTCATCTATTAATCTATTCGTTTGTTTATACGTTCATTTATTCATTTATTCATTTATTCATTTATTCATTTATTCATTTATTCATTTATTCATTTATTCATTTATTCATTTATTCATTTATTCATTTATTCATTTATTCATTTATTCATTTATTCATTTATGTTTTATCCTTTTCTTCTTTTATTCTTCTACCTTTTATTCTTTAATTCTTTCAATAATTTATTCTTTTATTCTTTTACTCATTTATTCTTTTTTATTTTATTATTTTATTTTCTATTCTTTTATTCTTTTATTTTATTCTTCTACTATCAATTTATTCTTTCATTTTTTTATTCTTTTATTCTTTTATTCTTTTATTTATTTATTCTTTCATTCTTTTATTCTTTTATTCTTTCATTCTTTTATTCTTTTATTCTTTCATTTTTTTATTCTTTGATTCTTTTATTCTTTTATCCTTTTATTCTTTTATTCTTTTATTCTTTTATTCTTTTATTCTTTTATTCTTTCATTCCTTTATTCTTTTATTCTTTTATTCTTTTATCCTTTTATTCTTTGATTCTTTTATTCCTTTATTCTTTTGTTCTTTTATTCTTTCATTCTTTTATTCTTCCTTTATTTCCAAGCAAAACTTACATAATTAATGCTTAATGAATGTTGACTTTGTAATCACCTGACATAGATATATAATACAAGATGTTTTCATCATTGGTTCAAAATTATAGTTACTATAGGTTAAAGAAAACATTACGATCATTACATTGGTTTTTAAAGTCTTTGAAGATCCTTGTTTCATTACTGAGGTATTAGGATAAATAGGCACTTAAGAAATGGTGCGTAAGGCCTTGTCTTAACATATAATAACATTAAAAGTGAAAAGCTCTAATATCTATAGTGGTGCATAACAGTTGTAATGTTTTTTTTTTTATATGATTAGTAACATAAACAGAACTGTGCTATGAATAAAGGAATGTTTTTATCATGAGACTGTACATGAACTTTTTCATAAGTAGAAGAAATACACGTATTTCTTATACAGTAGATATAAAGATAGAATTTGAAGGTAGAAATGTTTCTTGCTGTTTTGGTGAAGTTTTTCATACTACCTCTAAAAAAGTAAAGCACTAATTCAACCATTTACAAATACTTTTCCTTTACCTACTCGATAAATATTCAATGCCAATGCCAATGCCAATGCCAAATATCCAATGTCAACAGGAAGACTGACAACTATATGGATGAACGGCATTAAAAAAATGCCGTTCATCCAGATAGTTGTCAGTCTTCCTGTTGACATTATCCCATCCATCTCCGTCTTCCACACGCTTTCTCTAGTCTTTCTCCACTCATTATTGTCATTATTGTCATATGTGTGAGTAAAATTTGACGCAGCCCGAAGGGATTTCTCCCCGTCTTCTCCTTTTATGCAATGGGGGGACGGAGAGGTGGGGTCGCCGATTTAATGAAGCGGCCTTGCTGTGGATGTGCTGTGTCTTGCGACACTGCTTCTGACCCAGGGCAGTGGACAAGGTGCAAGGATGACCCGTCATCCAGGAGGTGCTAAGATAAGAGGGAGGGTGGAGGGGTGTGGAGTGTATTCAGGGATGGAATGGGTGGGAATGATTTTATGCCTTTTCCTTTTTGGCTACCTCCCTTGTAAGGGGGAAAAAGCCTTGGTATATGTATGTATGTATGTATGTATGTATGTATGTATGTATGTATCGTATCTACTATTTGCCTCCCCTACTCTCTGCCTCACATTTTTTTTCTCCAATTTTCGTAACACTACCATATTTCTTGAAAATTTCTCCATCATGTTTAGGCTTCCCACATCTGTTTTTTTTTTTTTTTTTTATCCAAGTCTCAGCTTCATACAGTGTTGTAAACACATTTACCCACATGTACAGTCTTCTCTCTACGTTCATCCCCAGATACGTATTTCTATGATACCTTTCATCCCCCAAGATGTCTATTTACTTCCCTTTAATATATAACTGACCTCTACCCCCTCTTCTCCATTCGCTGCTACATGTAACTTTAAATATTTAAAGTTATATTTTTCCTCCAATATCTCTCATTTCGAACGTGCGTTTAACTCCCTTCTAGCCGCATTTTGATATCTCATCCCTTTATTTTTTCCACATTCTTGTATGCTCTTTTGACTTCTTGGTTGGAGCATATTTTAAAGGGTTTAAATGAAATAATATTTGCATTTTTTGTAATCTCTTGAAAACTGGCTTATTTCACTTCTGTGTTTACTATTTTTTTGGGTCCTTCTGGTAACCATCATTACTCAATGTATACCTATTGCTCGGACACACGGCAAACAGTTTTATTCATCTGAGGATAGAAATGCTATTTGCTTGTCTTATTAT
>NC_134819.1:39561469-39566469 GCF_046742065.1 Oratosquilla oratoria | reverse complement strand
TGTGCGTGTTCGTGTGTGTGTGTTTGTGTGTGCGTGCGTGTGTGTGTGTTTAGTGTGTATGTGTGTATGTGTGTGTGTGTGTTTGTTTGTATGTGTATATGTATATATATATATGTATATATATGTATATATGTATATATACATTTATTTATTCATATATATATATACATATATATATATATATATTTGATGAATGGTTTAGACAGATGGGAGAGTGGGTGGAGGAAGAATAAGCGAAGATGGGCTGGAACTTTTATTGTTTATACGTTTCGTGGGTAAAAGTAAGGTGATGAGATGTACAAGGGGTGAAAGTGGCAGTAATCAGGAAGTGAGCATTAAGGGAAAGCAACTGGAGTAAGTGGATAGTTTTAGATATTTGGGTGCAAATGTGGCAGGAAAGGGATGAGTGAAGGTGGAGGTAGAATGTAGATTGAGAGAAGCGAGTAAATGCCTTGGTGGTTTAAAGAGTGTAATGAGGAATAGGAATCTGGGAATGGATGCTAAGAGGAGACTGTATGAAGGAGTGATTGTGCCAACAGCACTGTATGGAGCAGAAACATGGAACATGAGAGAGGAAGAGAGAAGGAACTTGAATGTGTTTTGATATGAAGTGTCTGAGAAGTATGATGGGGGTTACTAGGCTAGATAGAGTGAGAAAACGAGGAAGTGTGGAGGAGAACAGGGGTGGAAAGGGAGCTGGGAGATAGGGTGGATGAAAGAGTATTAGGATGGTTTGGACACATGGAAAGAATGAGTGAAGAAAGACTAGTAAAGGAGGTATGGAAGGCAGATGTGGAGGGAGTGAACATGAGGGGACGTCCTAGGATGAGATGGATGGATGGGGTGAAGGGGGCTTTGGGGAAGAGGGGAATGTCGGTTGAGGAAGGACGGGAGAGGACAGAAGACAGGGGTGAAAGGAGAATGGTTGTATATGGAAAATGTTGTGATGCATGAGGTGGATTGGACGGGGGAATGGGGGCGAGGTAGTGTTAGTGAGCAACAATTTTGACGCAGCCCGAGGGGATTTCTCCCCGTCCTCTCCTTTATATGGGGGGACGGAGAGGGGGGGTCGCCGATTTAATGAAGCGGCCTTGCTGTGGATGTGCTGTGTCCTGCGACACTGCTTCTGGCCCAGGGCAGTGGACAGGGTGCAGGGATGACCCGTTATCTAGGAGGTGCTAAGATGGGAGGGAGGGTGGAGATATGTGGAGTGTTTTCGGGGATGAAATGGGTGGGAATGTTTTTGTGCCTTGTCCTTTTTGGCTACCCCCCTGGTAAGGGGGGAGAAAGCCTTGGTATATGTATATGTATGTACGTTTCGACTGACTCGGTCTTCTTCAGTAAGCTGTCTACAAACAGTTTGGACCTCACATTTATACATCCGAGGACGGGAACATGGACAGGTCATCCCGCTGGCTGTCTGGGAATTCCCTTTCCCGTACCATGCATATGTTTCCCAATTGTATTTGTAATTAATTTACTTGCTGCCTTTGGCAAACAAACAAAACCTTCCCTGTCATTGATATTTTCATAAGAATTAATGTAGGCAGCTTCAACAGTCTTCCTCATGTCTCTCCTTAATCCCGTGTGTAAAACCTCGACTCCATCCCAGTGGGGCAAATGTGGGGCACGCTGACCAATCTGGACATTTGCCCAACTGGGATGGAGTCGAGGTTTTACACACGGGATTAAGGAGAGACATGAGGAAGACTGTTGAGGCTGCCTACATTTATTCTTATGAAAATATCAATGACAGGAAAGGTTTTGTTTGTTTGTCAAAGGCAGCAGGACAAGATTAGAAATAGGGGAGGTGTTCTTGTTTTATGTGGAACCCTTCCGAGGCGTAGAGTTGGAGACATGTGGTATTCCAGGGGTGTTACAATGATTTGCAGGCTGGGAAAACATTGTAAGGCCAATGGATGGGCATTTGTCGACAACTGGGACAGCTTTTATGGTAAGAATCACCTATATACAAGGGGAGGCGTGCACTTGTCGCCCAGATGTAGGCATCCTACATTTTTTTTTCGGGTAGATTACGTGCGAGTAGGGGGAGGGAAAAATCGGAATATAGTTTAGGCAATAGAAACAATTTAGAGAGGGACTGTGAAAAGAATCACCAAATCAGATGGAGGGAAGATAAACTTAAAGTTTACTATACAAATAGGAGTATAATTGATAAAATTGATTTGCTGCGAGGTAAAGCATGCGTAGAGAATTTCGATATTATAGCTATTACTGAATCCTGGATCAACATGGCTAATGAATATTTCCTGCCGGAAATCAAAATAGAAGGATATAAGTTTTTTCACAAGGATAGGGTTTATACACTAAACTGTATAATCAACAATTCGATTAAGGAAGAGGACCGTACGGAATCTATTTGGATATATATTATAGGAAAGAATAAGAAAGTTATTATTGGCGTCTTGTACAGACCTCCTAACCTCAGCATTGAGCATACTGATCCCCTGATTCATGCAATTCATAGAGCATCCGAGTACAAAAATGTTGTGATCATGGGAGATATTAATTATAGAAACAATGACTGAGAAACTTTAATAGGAGATCATGAAGCGAAGAAATTCGTAGATGTGGCGCAGGATAATTTCCTAAAACAAATGATTACCGATCCTACGAGGGGACAAAATACCCTGGACTTAATTTTAACTAATAATGAACACCAAATTAGCAGCGTAATAGTGAGAGATAGTCTAGGCTCTAGCGATCATCAAGAAATAAGATTTAATGTTATTTGGAAAAAATTAAAAAGTACGAATAATGTCCAAGTACCAGACTTCAGGAAAGCAAACTTTGACAATATAAAAACCTATTTGAGATTGAAGACGAAATGTCATGCGGACGTTTCGAACATTGTCGGGTCTCGGTGCGTGACTGGGGGTCAGGTCAGGACTAGAGGTCGGGTCACGGAGGGTACTATGCATACCTTGGGGCAGATCATTTGGGGACGAGGGCTCAACAGTCAGGTCAGCAACTTGGATGAAATGTATAGCAATCTAACTGATCTAATTATTAATGCACAAAACACATTTATCCCCCTAAAGTCAATACGGAAAAATAGTAATACTCCCAAATGAATGACGGACAGATTGAAACATGAGATCGGAATGAAAAGAGGACTTTGCATAGAAATAAAAAACGGGAATCACACCTTAGAATAAGATATAACTAAATGCCAAAGCTGGTTAAAAGAAATACACGTACAGCGAAACGTAATTATGAAATCAAGGTTGCCAGTCAAGCAAAATTCAACCCAAAGGGTTTCTTTCATCTCTATAGAACAAAAAAGAAAGAAAGAATAGGACAAATTAAAAACGATGAAAATGTCATGAGAGAGTCGGAGGAAAAAATGAGTGAGGAGTTTACTAATTATTTTCTATCGGTGTTTACTAATGAGAGGTTAGATAAAGTACCTGACTGCTATCTGATTTTCAGAGGGGATGAAGAAAGTAGTCTATCTAATATCAGCATTAGTAAAGAAGAAGTAGTCAATCAGATTGAAAGACTTAAAGCTACAAAGTCTCCGGGTCCAGACGAAATTTTCCCAAGAATGCTTAAGGAGTGTAAATTTGAAATCTGCGACCAGTTATCTGAAATATTAAATAAATCGGTAGACACTGGTTTTGTGCCAACTGCTTGGAGGCAGGCAAACGTTGTTCCTGTTTTTAAGAAGGGAGATAGATCGTCTACATGCAACTACAGGCCAATCAGCTTGACATCGGTTGTAGGAAAAATGATTGAATCAGTAATAGTAAATAGACTCAGAGAACACATCGAAGGACATAATCTAATTCGTGATTCACAGCATGGTTTCTCCAAGGGTAAGTCATGTGTGACTAATCTTCTGTTCTTTTACACTAAAGTATATAAGGCGTCAGATAACAATGATAATTACGATGTTATATACCTTGACTTTAGCAAAGCGTTCGACAAGGTGCCACACCAGAGACTACTAAATAAAATCAAAGCCCATTGCATTGGACGAAAAGTGTTGGAATGGATTAGAGCTTGGATTGGTAACAGAAAACAGCGGGTCACCATAAATAGAATGAAAACTAGGTGGGGCAATGTTACTAGCAGGGTCCCCCAGGGCTCGGTTTTAGGTCCCTTGTTTTTCATTATGTACATAAACGACTTAGACGATGGGATAAATAGTGATGTTAGTAAGTTTGCGGACGACACTATAATAGGACGCCTAATTAGGTCAGGAGACGACGCAGAGATTCTGCAGGATGATCTTAATAAGTTGTTAACGTGGTCGGTGAAATGGCAAATGAACTTCAATATCTCTAAGTGTAGTGTATTAAACGTAGGGCTACACAACCCCGAAAATAGATACAGCTTAGATAAACATGTTTTTAGAAAAATCTGAGTACAAGAAGGACTTGGGAGTTCTGGTGAGTCCGGACCTTAAAACCAGGAAGCAGTACATTAGCGCCAGAAATAAAGCTAACAGTGCATTAGGTTTCATTGCTAGGACGTTAACAAATAGAAGTGCAGAGGTAATTATTAAACTCTATCTAGCGATAGTTAGACCCATCCTTGACTATGCGGTACAGTTTTGGTCTCTGTCCTATAGAATGAGCATCAATTCACTAGAATCAATACAGAGAAGAATTACCAAAATGATACATGAACTCAGAAATTTACCTTACGAAGAGAGGATTAGGCACCTGAACTTACACTCTCTGGAAAGACGCAGAGTGCGGGGTGATCTAATAGAAGTGTTCAAGTGGGATCAAAGGTTATAACAAGGGTGATGCAAACAAGGTCATCATAACAAACAACAGGGTAGGACTCGCAGTAATGGGTATAAACTGGACAATTTTAGATTTGAAAAGGAAATAGGCAAGAATTGGTTTACTAATAGGGTGGTCGATGAATGGAATAAACTTAGTAACCATGTAGTAAGGGCTGAAACTATCAGTTGTTTTAGAAAACGATTAGACAACTTTATGGATTGGGATGACAGGTGGTGATGG
>NC_134819.1:39527702-39530202 GCF_046742065.1 Oratosquilla oratoria | reverse complement strand
CTTTCATCAATCCTATCTCCCAGCTCCCTTTCCATCCCTGTTCTCCTCCTCACCTCCTCATTTCTCACTCTATCTAGCCTATTAGCCCCTATCATACTTCTCAGATATTTCATTTCAAACACATTCACACTCCTTCTCTCTTCCTCTCTCATGTTCCATGTTTCTGCCCCGTATATTGCTGTTGGCACAATCACTCCTTCATATAACCTCCTCTTAGCATTCATTCCAAGATGTCTATTTCTCATTACACTTTTTAATCCACCAAGGCATTTACTCGCTTCTCTCAATCTACATTCTACCTCCACCCCCACTCCTCCCTTTCCTGCCACATTCGCACCCAAGTATCTAAAACTATCCACTTCCTCCGTTTTTCACCCTTAATACTCAATTCCAGCTTGTTGTCACTCTCTCCCCTTGTACATCTCACCACTTTACTTTTGCCCACATTTATCTTCAGCTTCCTTCTTTCACACACCTTCTCAAACTCTGTCACTAACTTTCTGAATCCCTCCTCTGATCCTGATACAAGCGCAGTGTCGTCAGCAAACAACAGCTGGCTCACCTCCCACTTTTCTCAATTTTCTTTAATCATCTCTATCCTCTGACCTACTACCCTTGCATTCACCTCACGCACCACCCCATCCATGTATAGATTGAACAGCCAAGGCAACATAACACATCCCTGACAAAGTCCCACCTTTACGTCATACCATTCACTCTCTCTATTTCTAATCCTAACACAAGCTCTACTACTCTCGTAAAAACTCTTGACTACTCCTAGCAGCTTTCCTCCTATCCCATATATCAGCAGTACCTCCCACAGTGTCTTCCTGTCTACCCTGTCGTAAGCCTTTTCCAGATCCATAAAAGCCCAAAAAACATCCTTACCTTTTCCTATAGCTTTCACACATATTTGTCTTACTACGAAAATCTGCACAGGTAGTGCAATGTAGTTCAGTTCGAAGCTTTAAGAATCATTTAGATAAATACCTAAGTAAGATGCTGTAATGATTATAATTTATCTTATATTATTTGTTTTTGTTTTGTTATCATTTGTCTGTCTGATTTTCATTTATCATTAGTTATATGTCATTTTATTAATATTTACTATTTACCTGTTTGTTTATTATTTAACTATACCTATGCATTTATCTATGTATTTTATTTGTTATTTACATTATTATAGTTTTTATTTATTGTTTAATTATTAATATGATTTTTTTCGCATCCGACCTAGATATGGATCAAAAGGTCTCCTGTCGGCATGCTCCGCCTTTGTAATCCTTTGTACCCTTACCTGTCCTGAACCCACACTGTTCCTCACCAATTATTCCCTCTGTTCCTCTCCTAATCCTCTCAATCAAGACCCTCCCATAGGCCTGCCCAACTGCACTCAACAAGCTGATCCCTGTGAAACTACTACACTCACACTTGTCCCCCTTTCCCTTGTAAAGCGGAACTATACAGTCACTCCTCCAGTCCTCCGGCACTCTACCCTCTTCTATACAAATATTGAATAACCTCACCAGCCAGTCCACCATAACTGTGCCTCATTTCTTCAGACATTCTGCATGGCATCCCAGATGGCTTACCTGCTCTCATCATCTTAACAGCTACTTCCACTTTATCCTTCCCTATTTCTCCTCCATTTTCCTCACTCATCACTCTCATTTTCTTAGCGCTTCCCACTGCAACTATCTTTCCCTCCCTATCCTCCTTCACATTTAGCAACTCCCTAAAATACTTTGCCCACCTTCTTCTCACTGCCTTTTCTTCCATTATCATCTCTCTATCTACCCTTTTTACCTTTTCTTCTCTGCATGATTCGCCTCCTCTTTCTCTTTTAATTTCCTTCCAAAACATCTTTTCATTACTTTCAAAAATTTCTGTCATACTCTTACCCCATTTTACATCTGCTCTCCTCTTATGCTTAACTTCCCTTCTCTTTACTTTGTACCTCTCATACGATTCCCTCTTCCTAATTTGTACCCATTCTATGAATGTCTGCTTCTTCTCTTCAACACATTTTCTTGCTTCCTCATCCCACCAATCACTACCTTCCTTCTATTTCCTCCCGCTCTCCTTGTTCCACACACCATCTTTGCACACATTATGACTCCCTCCTTGAACCATTCCCATTCCTCCTTCACTCCTACTTCTACTCTATCCTATACTCCCTCCCACTCCTCTCTCAGCTTCTTCTTATACTAATTCTCCTTTTTTTCTCATTTAAGTTGTTCACTCTAAGTATCTCCCTACCTTATGCCCTTTTATTCTTTCTCCACCTATTCTAAACTCTCAATTTACCTTCCTTCAGAAAATGATCTAATATTCCCCCACTCGTCCCTTAGAACGTGTACATCCTTAACTCTTCCTACCACACTCCTGGTCACCACTATATAGTCCATTAACGCTCTATCTGCCACCCCTCTATCCACCACCCTCTTCCATGTGTACTTATGCTTGACTTTCTTCCTAAACACTGTATTTGCTATTATCA
>NC_134819.1:39515202-39522702 GCF_046742065.1 Oratosquilla oratoria | reverse complement strand
GCGGAGAAGGTACGAAGAAATCGGCATTTCTGGAAGTGGGTTACTGATGTGAAGAAGATTAAACCTGTGAGTGTTTTAACAGTGATCTGGCGCGGGGACGGTCTGGAAGAAAACGATTTATACGGTTACTATACACAACAACATGGGTGTATCTAATATAAAAAAATTTAATGGTTGCTTACGCCGTCCGGTGGTAATTCGGTCACACCTTCGCGTTTGGTGGTAAATCGGTTACACCGCCAACTACGGTGAAGAAGAACTCGAAGAAGAAGAAGAACTCGAAGAAATCGAAGAAGAAGAAGAGGAAGAACTCGAAGAAGAAGAAGAAGAAGAAGAAGAAGAAGAAGAGGAAGAAGAAGAACTCGAAGAACTCGAAGAAGAAGAAGAAGTAGAACTCGAAGAAGAAATCGAAAAACTCGAAGAAGAAGAACTCGAAGAACTCGAAGAACTCGAAAAAGAAGAACTCGAAGAACTCGAAAAAGAAGAACTCGAAGAACTCGAAAAAGAAGAACTCGAAGAACTCGAAAGAGAAGAACTCGAAGAACTCGAAGAAGAAGAACTCGAAGAAGAAGGAGAACTCGAAGAAGAAGAACTCGAAGAACTCGAAGAAGAACTCGAAGAACTCGAAGAACTCGAAGAAGAACTCGAAGAAGAACTCGAAGAACTCGAAGAAGAACTCGAAGAACTCGAAGAAGAACTCGAAGAACTCGAAGAAGAACTCGAAGAACTCGAAAAAGAACTCGAAGAAGAACTCGAAGAACTCGAAGAAGAACTCGAAGAAGAACTCTTTATTTTCCAAAAAAGGGGCGTAGCCCAAGGCGCGCAGCGCCGCCGCAACCTCCTACTCCGGAAATGAGTCATCACCGGAAACACTAGCTCCCGGATACACATCTGACTCAGGCTCAGAGAATCTTTACGAAATGTTACCAAGAGAATCTTTACGAAATAACGCTAAGAGAAGCTTTACGAAATATTGCCAAGAAAATTTATATACATAAAAACGGAATTAAGGAATTCTGACAAAAGAATCTTTACGAAATATTAATGAGAAAATATTTACGAAATATTGCCAAGAGAATCTTTACCAAATGTTGCTAAGAGAATCTTTACGAAATATTGCCAAGAGAATCTCCACTCCACTAACATAAAAAAATATTTCTCTCTAAACCTTCTAACCTCCTACGCAAGGCCAAACCCGGAAATGAGTCATCACCGGAAACACTAATATTACCATGGAAAAAGAAAGTGGTGCTAACAAGAAAAAAGAGAATCTCTACGGAATTCTGACAAAAGAATCTTTACGAAATATTAATGGGAAAATATTTACGAAATATTGCCAAGAGAATCTTTACCAAATGTTAACAAGAGAATCTTTACGAAATATTACCAAGAGAATCTTTACGAAATATTGCTAAGAGAATCTTTACGAAATATTACCAAGAGAATCTATATACATAAAAAAATAAAGTTTTTCAGTTTTGAAAATTTCCTGGCGTTTTTATGACCACCTTCCGAAATTTTATTGCCTTTATGATTGCCCTAACGAGAAAGAGAAACAGAGAGAGAGACGAGGGGAGAATTTGACGACAACGTCAGTAGACTTTGACGACTCCTTTTGGAGACTGAAGACTCCTTCGGGAGATTTTGAAGACTCTTTCGTAAATCCCGTGGAATTTCCATTTATTCAAAGCTTAACGTGTGACGTCATGTCGCGTTGCTTTCTGAGCTCCTAACAGAACTTCACGAAAATAAGGAGATAAATAAATAAATACACAAATAAATAAACAGTATTCAAACGTTTATACAAGTTTAATCATAGGTTACATGAAGATAATCAAACGTCTATAAATGTTTATTGTGACATGACATAAACGATTCAAAAATCTTTATTGCCTTTATGATTGACCTAACGAAAAAGAGAAGGAGAGAGAGAGAGAAAGAGAGAGAGAGAGAGAAAGAGAGAGAGAGAGAGAGAGAGAGAGAATTTGACGACAACGTCGGGAGACTTTGACGACTCCTTTTGGAGACTGAAGGCTCCTTTAGGAGATTTTGAAGACTCCTTCGTAATACTTCAAAGTTGAATAACCGTGGAATTTCCGCGGGTCCTATGTGACATAACATAAACTATTAAAAAAATGTATTGCCTTTATGATTGACCTAACGAGAAAGAAAGAAAGAGAGAAAGAGAGAGAGAGAGAGAGAGAGAGAGAGAGACACACGACGGGAGAATTTGACGTCGGGAGACTTTGACGACTACTTCTGGAGACTGGAGAATCCTTCGGGAGATTTTGAAGACTCCTTTGTAATATGTTACGAAATAACAAAAATTATATGTACTCTAATGAAGAGCGAGCGAAGCGAGCTACGCCGTAGGCCAAGCACACCTGGCGTGACCCGAACAAAAGGTAACAGGGGGTCATGGACCGGGGTGAGTGTTTTAAGTGATCTGGCGCGGGGACGGTCTGGAAGAAAACGATTTATACGGTTACTACACACAACATGGGTGTATACATAAAAAAATATTTCTCTCTAAACCTTCGAACCTCCTACTCCGGAAATGAGTCATAAAACGGAATTACGGAATTCTGACAAAAGAATCTTTACGAAATATTAATGAGAAAATATTTACGAAATATTGCCAAGAGAATCTTTCCCAAATGTTAACAAGAGAATCTTTACGAAATATTACCAAGAGAATCTTTACGAAATATTGCTAAGAGAATCTTTACGAAATATTGCCAAGAGAATCTATATACATAAAAACGGAATTACGGAATTCTGACAAAAGAATCTTTACGAAATATTAATGAGAAAATATTTACGAAATATTGCCAAGAGAATCTTTACAAAATGTTAACAAGAGAATCTTTACGAAATATTACCAAGAAAATCTTTACAAAATATTGCTAAGAGAATCTTTACGAAATATTGCCAAGAGAATCTATTACAATTAAATAAAAATGGAAATGGTCAAAACTAAGATTTCTGAACGAAAGTGCGTGACCCGAACAAAAGGTAACAGTTTTTTTTTACTATTTCTAGATTCTCTCTAAACCTTCCGACCTCCTACTCCGGAAATGAGTCATCACCGGAAATACAAACTCCCGGGGACACATCTCACTTAGACTCAGAGAATCTTTACGAAATATTACCAAGAGAATCTTTACGAAACAACGCTAAGAGAATCTTTACAAAATATTGCCAAGAGAATCTTTATACATAAAAACGGAATTACGGAATTCTGACAAAAGAATCTTTACGAAATATTAATGAGAAAATATTTACGAAATATTGCCAAAAGAATCTTTACCAAATGTTAACAAGAGGATCTTTACGAAATATTACCAAGAGAATCTTTACGAAATATTGCTAAGAGAATCTTTACGAAATATTGCCAAGAGAATCTCCACTCCACTAACATAAAAAAAATATTTCTCTCTAAACCTTCCAACCTCCTACGCAAGGCCCAACCCGGAAATGAGTCATCACCGGAAACACTAATATTACCATGGAAAAAGAAAGTGGTGCTAACAAGAAAAAGAGAATCTTTACGGAATTCTGACAAAAGAATCTTTACGAAATATTAATGAGAAAATATTTACGAAATATTGCCAAGAGAATCTTTACCAAATGTTAACAAGAGAATCTTTACGAAATATTACCAAGAGAATCTTTACGAAATATTGCTAAGAGAATCTTTACGAAATATTGCCAAGAGAATCTATATACATGAAAAAATAAAGTTTATCAGTTTTGAAAATTTCCTGGCGTTTTTATGACCACCTTCCGAAATTCTATTGCCTTTATGATTGACCTAACGAAAAAGAGAAGGAGAGAGAGAGAGACGAGGGGAGAATTTGACGATAACGTCAGTAGACTTTGACGACTCCTTTTGGAGACTGAAGACTCCTTCGGGAGATTTTAAAGACTCTTTCGTAAATCCCGTGGAATTTCCATTTATTCAAAGCTTAACGTGTGACGTCATGTCGCGTTGCTTTCTGAGCTCCTAACAGAACTTCACGAAAATAAGGAGATAAATAAATAAATACACAAATAAATAAACAGTATTCAAACGTCTATAGAAGTTTAATCATGGGTTACATGAAGATAATCAAACACCTATAAAAGTTTGTGACATGACAAATGATTAAAAAAAATTTATTGCCTTTATGATGGACCTAACGAAGAAGACGGAGAGAGAGAGAAAGAGAGAGAGAGAGAGAAAGAAAGAGAGAGAGAGAGAGAGAGAGAGAGAGAGAGAGAGAGAGAGAGAGAGAGAGAGAGAGAGAGAGAGCGAGAGAATTTGACGACAACGTCGGGAGACTTTGACGACTCCTTTTGGAGACTGAAGGCTCCTTTAGGAGATTTTGAAGACTCCTTCGTAATACTTCAAAGTTGAATAACCGTGGAATTTCCGCGGGTCCTATGTGACATAACATAAACGATTAAAAAAATGTATTGCCTTTATGATTGACCTAACGAGAAAGAAAGAAAGAGAGAGAGAGAGAGAGAGAGAGAGAGAGAGAGAGAGAGAGAGAGAGACACGACGGGAGAATTTGACGTCGGGAGACTTTGACGACTACTTCTGGAGACTGGAGACTCCTTCGGGAGATTTTGAAGACTCCTTTGTAATATGTTACGAAATAGCAAAAATTATATGTACTCTAATGAAGAGCAAGCGAAGCGAGCTACGCCGTAGGCCAAGCACACCTGGCGAAGCCAGGTCCGGGTGCTTGTATATATACATATATATATATATATATATATATATATATATATATATACAGACACACACACACACACACACACACACACACACACACACACACACACACACACACACACACACACACACACACACACACACACACACACACACACACACACACACACACACACACATATATATATATATATATATATATACATATACATATATATGTATATATATATATATATATATATATATATATGTATATATATATATATACCTAGTTTGATTTTTATCTAGACTGCTTTTAAATTCAGGTATTGTTTTTGCACACACCACTCTCTCATCTAACTTGTTCCAAATGTCAATTACTCTGTGGGGAAATCAGTTCTTTTTCAGGTCCCTTTTATAGCTGTCTTTCTTGATTTTCTGTCCGTGTCCACTTGTATATCTATCCCATTTCATTAGATCCTCTCTGGCAATAGTTTTTATGCCTTTCATGATTCTATAAATATTTATCAGGTCTCCACTCGCTCTTCTTTGCTCTAATGTCTGTAGCTCAAGCTTTGTTAGTCTCTCTTCATATGATAGTTCTAAGAGTGTTGGTGCCAATTTTGTAACTGCTCTTTGTATTCATTCAAGTTTTGTTATACATTTTTTGTACTTGGTGACCACGTCGTCGCTGCATATTCCAATCTTGGGCTTATCAAAGTGACTAGTATTTTCTTCACCATTTCTTCGTCCAGGTATGTAAATGCTACTTTGATTGTTCATATTAGATCATAAGTTTCTCCAAAAATTTTATTTATATGTTTCTCCAGGGATATATTACTCATAATAAGGTCCACTCATTTTCTATTTTTCTAATTTCTTCTCTCAATTTATATGATCCTACTATCCTTATTTTGCTTCTTCCAAATTCAATCCTACTACACTTCTTAATACTAAATTCCATCTCCCACTTCCTACTTCATTCACATACTTTATTGGGATCACTATATAGCGACTCACAATCTTCAGTGTTCACTTTTTTCAACAATTTTGCATCATCCGCAAAGGAGCTCATATAAATTTCAATTCCTTTATCTATATCATTAATATATATAGCAAACATTATTGGGGCCAGGACTGTTCCTTGTGGAACACCACTTATCACTTCATCCCAATTAGAGTGTTTGTCTCTTATCACCACTCTTATTTTTCTTTCATGCAAGAAGTCTTCCATCCACTTCAGCAGTTTGTCCTGTATTCCTCCTGCAGTTTCTAACTTATTAAGCAACTTCTTATGTGGTACCTTATCAAAAACTTTTTTTCAAGTCTAGACATGCACAATCAGCCCATCTAAATCCAAATTGCCTTGGATATAGTACATTGTTTTTTTTTCAAATCTTTTTCATAGGGGGGGAATTTCTCTTCCCATTCGATATTTCCAAGTTGTATGTTCTTCCTTGTAAACACCGATTTAAAATGCTTGTTCATAATTTCTGCCATTTCTATTTCCTCTGTGTATTCAACTCCTTGTCGTAGTTTCTCTAATTCTTGTTTGTTTTTCAGCTTGTTGTTTACAAATCTGTAAAATAGTTTTGATTGAGCTTTACATTTTTCTATGACATCTTTTTCGCATTTTCTTTTTTCTTCTCTGCACACTTGTACATATTCATTTCTATAAATAGTATATATTTTCCATTTTTCAGGCCTTATGTCTTTTTTTCATTTTATCCAAGCTTTATCCCTTTTGTCTTTTAACTCCCTAAATCTTTTGTTGTACCAACCCTTTATATATCCTTCTTCTGGCTTTTGTCTTGGAACATACTTTTCCACTCCTTTATATATATTTTTTTTCACAATATTCCATTTCTCTTCTACTGTTGTTTCCTCCTTGTATTTTCTTTCCCAGTCAGCTTTTTGAGAGAATTCTCTTATCTTATATAAGAAAAAAAAAATCATACATAAATCTTTCCTTTATATATATATATATATATAATACAAATATATATATATATATTTTCATATTTTTCCTCATTTAGTTCCAGTTCAACCAATATGTGGTCACTTTTACTTATTGGTGTCTTATATTCAATCTTGTCCACTATTTCGGGTTCTGATGTGATTATTAGGTCCAGTCTTGATGGTTCTTCCTCATTTCTGTACCTAGTATTCTCTTGTATCTATTGCGTCATTGTATGTTCTATAATCATATCAAGTAGGACATTCCCCCATAGGTTGTCTCCACCCTTCACTGTCATCTCTTCCCAGCAGATTTCTTTACAATTAAAGTCCCTCATTATAACTATTCTTCCTCCATCTTCCATTATCTTATTTAGTGTTATCCTTGTGTCTTCTAACATATTTTGTGTTCTTTCTCTTCCCACGAAGCCTTTTTAGGAGGCACATAGTTTACAACAAACTTCCTGCTCTTCCCATCCCTGTCCTCCATTTGCATCATAATTATCTCTACTCTATTCTTTCCATATGTGACATTCCTCACATTCATATCCTTCTTAGTCAGGAACATAACCCCACCCCTTTGTTTTACCTCTCTGTTTCTAATCCAATAATTATATGCACCATGTCCTACACTGTTGGGTGATTGTGGACCTTTCAATTTTGTCTCTACACTTCCCATTATATCCGGTTCTTTTTCCTTCAGGAAATCATTCAGTTCATTCAAGCCTGTTATTAAGCCATCTATATTTGTGTAGGACACTTAATTTCCTGCTACTTCCATTGTTTTCTGTTTCCCTTCTGTTTTTCTCTGCTATGAACCATGTCCTCACTTTCATATTCAC
>NC_134819.1:39500202-39505202 GCF_046742065.1 Oratosquilla oratoria | reverse complement strand
ATAGAATACGATAAAATGAAAAAGAATGATAAAATAAAGTAAAATGAAATATACTAGAATAACGTATGATAGAATAAAATGGACAAAAATCAATAAGTATATATGAATAGATAAATAGATTACTAGTTGAATATATACACTTAATGTGTATGATATAGAAAACGAAAACAAGAGAAAAATGAAAAAATAATGAACATCTAATGCTCCTAGGTACACAAATACAATTGAAAGGATTTTATGACTTTTATCATGCAGCGATTATAGAGTAGTACAGATATGAAAACAATCTTAATAAAGTCACACCTTGATAGTTTTCACATGAATTCATTATACTCGCACAAATATGAAGTGATTACAGTGAGGACGAGAATGATACGGATATTTCCTCAAGTAGAATTATATTGTAAACACTTTGTAAGACCCAGCTTGCTGAAGCTGCAACAAATGATAAATATTCAATCATTTCCTTTGGTAATAATGAGTCAGGGCTACATGGACAAATAGTCCTTATAATTTGATTAGTTTTTATTTTAATTTTTATCTTATCTTACCTAATTTTCCTTTTCGTTTTATTTTATTTATTTATATATTTATTTATTCATTCATTTGTTTATTTATTTATTTTGTAGGAGGGAGAATGGTCAGGAAATAACAAAAAAGGAAAACATTTGAAATAAAAGGAATTGCGGAGAAGAAAAAGGGAGAAAAGGAGGAGAGAGGAGGAAGAAAAGGAAGAAAAGGAGTAAGGAAAGAAGAAGAACGATGAGGAGGAGTAATAGTATCAGGATAAGTAGGAGGAACGAAAGGAAGAGGAGGAAGAAGAGGAGCAAGAGGAAGATGAGGAAGTGAGAAAGGATAGCTCACCCTTTCGTCTATGTCACTCCATTTCACAAGGGACCAGGACACATAGCCCCCGACCTCACCCCCTCCTACCCCCACCGTCCTTCATTGTGGATCCGGGGACGAGGTAGAAGTAAATACTAAACCAAAGGAGATAAGGGTTAGGGACAGACCACGTTCCAGGAACTCAGATTTTCTGTTTCCGAGTTGGAAAGTGAATTAGCCATAGAGGAATGACTGGGTGAAGTCTTTGGGGGCTTGGCGGCGATGGAGAAAGAAGAAACGGGAGGCAACCTGAAGTTCTTACTTATCTGCATATCTAATTTCCTTCAAAACATTGTCCATGTACATACATGTAAATACATACATATATGTATATATATATATATATATATATATATATATATATAAACATATATATATATAAACATAGATACAGATATACATACATACATACATACATACATACATACATACATACATACATACATACATACATACATACATACATACATACATACATACATACATACATACATACATACATACGTACGTACGTACATACATACATACATACATACATACATACATACATACATACATACATACATACATACATACATACATACATACATACATACATACATACATACATACATACATACATACATATATACATACACACACTCTCACACACACACACACACACACACACACACACACACTCACACACACACACACACACACACACACACACACACACACACACACACACACACACACACACACACACACACACACACACACACACACACACACACACACACATATATATATATATATATATATATATATGTATATATATATATATATATACACACACACACACACACACACACACACACATATATATATATATATATATATATGTATATATGTATGTATGTATGTATGTATGTATATATGTATATTATTAGGACCAATCCAATCTGGAACATCGCAATTCTTTATTTTAATCAGACGTTTTGCAGAAATACAATGTGCATCATCAGTGTGGCCTAAATAAAGAAAATTTTCTCTATTTAATGACATGATAAAAATCTATTTACCTATATGTAAATAATTATAAAGAAATAATTATAATATGATATTCCATACTACGAAACTAGCTACGCCACAAAACATAAATTTTCTTTTAAAACACAAACTAACCATTGTTTAGAAAGTACAAAATTACTAGTCACGACAACAGATATAGAAATATAAAAACAAAGATGTCATTCACTAGAACAATCCTGTGGCTTCTAATAATATTAAATCATAGTGACCCTTAATCCTATGATTGTATTGCCAGGCATGGTCTTGAATGCTACTGAATGCAGGACTGGTCAGTGGCTGACCCGATCTTACCGACAACTATCTGAGTTATGATACTCAGTTGCCACAACTATATTTATACACGATACCAGACGCAACATTGTCTGCAGATGGTCCTTAACTCTAAACATTCGCCTAATAGTGTTGCTGTTGTTTAGAATTAACCGTAACTTAATTTTTGTTATTTAGAGATGAGACAAATATTCCGTTTTTTTTATTATTTAAATTCCCAATAAAGAAATATCAAATTTACCTGTGTAAGAGAATTTAATGACGTTTTACTATTTTAGATGTGCAAGTAGCTAAGGTTAATAAGGAATTGATAACTAATGTATATAGAAAGAAACCATTTGCTGGGGTGGATATGATTTTTTTTTTTTTGTAAATCATAAGAGCAATCTGATTTGTTGTCTTGTATATATAACTTATTAGATTTATTCTAATTATTCATTCCTTACTGATGAACTTAACATTCTAAGACAGTACTTCCTTTTAAATAATTTTCTATTGTTTTCTTATTAAGAAATGTTTTAGAATGATGCTCATTTTTTTTTCTCAGAAATGTGACTGTCGCCATATATAAACACAAATACTATATATATATATATATGTATATATATATATATGTATATATATATATATATATATATATATATATAGAGACATGACAGAATTGAATAGACAACAAGAGAAATCGTTTGATTTATCAAACAAGCAATTGTGACATTTAGAGTACTTATAAATTATCGCAATGTGAATAACTAATACTTGGTTGAAATTCACTTTGCTTTTTCAATGCAAGGACCCTTCTAGGCATGCTAGTGATTAGTTCACGAATATCATCTTGAGGGATTTCTTGCCATATTTCCCGTAGTAATCCTAAGAGTTTGGGCTTTGAAGATGGCTTCCTATTCTTTTTACGAAGTTGTCGGTCTAATATGCCTCAGAGGTGTTCAATAGCGTTCATATCCGGGGACTGACTTGGCCATGGAAGTTTCCTGATCCCATTTTGTTTCAACCATTTTTGTGTTGCTTGAGCAGTGTGACAAGGAGCTCCATATTTCATAAATAGGAAGACATTTTTACTCATTCTACCACTGTAGAATATTGGAATGAGTCCTTCCTTTAATATAGAAACATATTTGCCTGACTTGATGTTTCCTTGACACTCCACAAGCTCTAATCGACCATAACTCCAAAATGCACCCAACACCATTATTGAACTGACGCCATGTTTCACTGTTGGCTGCACACTTTTGAAGTCAAACTCTGCACTACAGTCTCCAGACCCACACTCTTCCACTGTCAGAAAATAATGCAAATCGTGACACATCTGAGAAAATAAGTGTTCCAAAAGGCCACAAGTCTTTCCACCATTTCAACTGCCCAATTCTTTCTCCGCTTGATATTGGCTGGACGAAGAAGTGGTTTCCTTCTTGCAGCTCTGCCATAGTAACCCAGCTTGTGAAGATACATGACAGCTGTTCTGGGACTGACATCAGCTTGTGTTGCTATGTCAGAGGCCTTGCAACGTTGGTCCTCTTCGACATTCCTTTTGACAAGACGCAAAGTTCTTTCTGAAGGCCCGGGAGGAACTGGATGAGGATTTGTGCCCTTCTTGCCCTCTCTGGTGCGTTCTACGATCACTTTATTAACCGTAGAAAGGGGTATTGATTTATTTTCAAATATTTTCGTTGAATAAGTCCACCTTCATGTTGACCCACAGTACGACCTCGCTGAAATTCAGATAGGTCTACTGCTCCTTTGGTTGGTGGCATGTTTGATTAATCTTGAGTATAAACTGAAACAAAAATCTAGGGAAATATAACACATTAGGTAAATTTGAATAACACGAATCATTAAATAAGAGACGAAATGCATTTAGTTTTGTGTGTGTGTGTGTGTGTGTGTGTGTGTGTGTGTGTGTGTGTGTGTGTGTGTGTGTGTGTGTGTGTGTGTGTGTGTGTTTGTTTGTGTGTGTGTGTGCGTGTGTGTGTGTGTGTATTCACCTTGTATTCACCTTGGTCTTTGGATAACGTGTTGGACTCGTGATCGACAGCTATTTTCCTCCAGGATGAGAGCTCAGAGCTCGTATGACTGATATATGGGTAATACTATGACCTTCAACACATACACACCCCCAACTCCCTCGCCCACGAGAGTCTGAGTAACGGCCCTGGGCAGGATTCGAACCAGGTACTGCGAGCACCACCGTACTTGGCAGTCTAGTGCTCTATCAACTGCGCCACCGAGTCGTGTGTGTGTGTGTGTGTGTGTGTGTGTGTGTGTGTGTGTGTGTGTGTGTGTGTGTGTGTGTGTGTGTGTGTGTGTGTGTGTGTGTGTGTGTGTGTGTGTGTGTGTGTGTGTGTGTGTGTACATACATACATGCATACATATATCGAAGGCTTTTTTCTCACATATAAGGGAGGCTCTACAGTGAAGTTAAGTCCAGACACCTCCATGAACTTCCTCCTCAATATATATATATATATATATATATATATATATATGTAGACCACATATAAGTGCTCGTTTGGTCTATAAGAGTACAGATTTTTTTCTGATGATACTCTTCATGTTTTGAAGAAAATAAATATACTAGTCATTTAACTGTTGCTAGGCTTTTTTTCACAAAAGCGAAACTCTCTTGAGGAATAAGACATGGTGTGGTACAAATACCTGTGAATGCTCTTCATGTGTTGAAGTAAATGATAATGCTTGTCTTTTAGATGTATGTTGCATAAATCAAATCTTAACTTGTGCAAGACTTTTTTCATAAGAAC
>NC_134819.1:39457702-39490202 GCF_046742065.1 Oratosquilla oratoria | reverse complement strand
CTTACTGTTATTTTTGCCTATGTGCATTACTTTGCATTTACTTGTGTTAAATTTCATTAGCCACTTTTCAGACCATTGCTGTAATTGATCTAAATCTTCTTGAATATCTAATTGGTTTAAATGATCATTTGCCATTCCACACAGTTTTGTATCATCAGCAAATTTGGAAACAGTAGATTTTAGTCCATGGTCTATATCATTTATATATACTATATGAATAAAAGTGGACCAAGAACGGAACCCCGAGGAACTCCACTTGTAACATTTTTCTATTCAGAAGTTTTTCCATTTAAAACAACTCTCTGTTTTCAATCATTCAACCAATTACTAATCCTGCTTAATAGGCTGCCACTTATTCCATGTGAAGCTTATTTAGTAAGTAGTCTTTCGTGTGGGACGGTATCAAAAGCTTTTGCAAAGTCTAGATATATTAAATCTATATTGTTTCTTTTATAATAATTCGAGATAACTGTGTTGCAGAATTCGAGTAAGTTAGTCACGCAAGAACGTTTCCGTCTGAAACCATGCTGGCTATCATTTATCAAACGGTTGCTTTCTAAATGATGTCCGATAGCATCTCTGATGATAGTTTCCATGATTTTTTCTATGATTGAGGTCAAACTTATAGGCCTGTAGTTATTTGGTTTCTTTTTGTCCCCTTTTTCAATATGGGAGTAACGTTAGCTGGCTTCTATTCTCTTGGGACCTCTCCAGACATGATGGATTTTTTTTTTAATACTTTTTAATGGAACAACAATCTTATTTTTAATTTCCTTTAAGATTATTTGATGCCAACTGTCAGGCCGTGGTGTTTTATTAACTTTGAGTTTCTCTATACACCTTTTAATTTTTTCTTTTGTTATATTTACCGTAGTTAGTAAGTTTTCCCTAGATTTTTCACAGGTTTCAGTTTGGAGTTCACTTTGAGGTGTTTCGTTTACGAATACTGAGCTAAAATAATTGTTTAAAATATTACACATTCCTTCGTTTGAATATTCAAGTTGACCGTCACCAGATAATAGTGGACCAGTTTGATTCCTAACATCCTTTTTATCTCTAATGTAACTATAGAATTCTTTGGGATTCTCTTTGGATTTATCAGCGATATTCATTTCGTATTGTCGTTTTCGTTTTTTTTTTGTCTTCTTTATATCTCTCTGTATTAATACACAACTTTCATAGTCATTTGATGCCCCTGAGCACTTACATTTCTTGTAAGCCTGTCTTTTTTTAGCAATACTTTTTTCAGTTTCTTTGTTAAGCCATTTTCGGCGAGCCTGATTTGGGGGACGTCTGTCCTTAAAAGGAATGTAAGTATGAATCATCTTAGTGAGCGTATTTTGAAAGATTTCCCACATCTGATCTACAGGTCTTTCTCTTAATTTTCCTCCCAATCTGTAACCTGAAACTCCTGACATAGTCCTATGAACTGAGCTTTACTGAAATCGGGTATTTTAGAAACACAAGTATCTATTCTAAAATGTTTTAGTAGTTTAAATCTAATTAAGTTGTAATCGCTATTTGCAACAGTTTTACCGACTTCTACATCGGTTATCATGCTTTCGCGGCTAGTGATCAATTGATCGAGTAAGATTCCATGTCTTGTGGGCTATACATGCCGAACTAAGTAATTGTCACCGAAAAAATCAATTAAACGACTACCTATATGGCCATGTTCAAGGGTCATCCAATCAATGTCAGTAAAATTGAAATCGCCCATTATCAATAAATCCCGGTTCTACAAACTAGACAGTTCTTGAAATAACAATTTGTTGTCTGCCAATGGTAATGTCTTTGGCCTATATATTACACCTACATTCATTTTTTGTCCATTTGTTTGGGTTAATTCTACCCACAAACTATCATATGCATCCTGTTTCATTTTCTCTAAAACATAAGCATGGACATTGTTTTTAACGTACAACAGAACACCCGGTTATTTCTATCATATCGAAATTTTTGCTTTTGACATACCCCTGTATTTTTTTTTTTAATTTGTTCCTAATACTACGAGCATTAAAGTACATGGTTTAAAAAAACTCGTGATTATTTCTTTTTGACACGTTTTGAATTTCAATATCATGTCTTACATTATAATTTTGTTTTTTTATTGATATTCAATGCCTCATTAACATTTCTCCCATCAAAATTAATATTTCCCCCATCTTGGACATCATATATATACATACGCACACACACACACACACACACACACACACACACACACACACACACACACACACACACACACACACACACACACACACACATACACACGCACACACACACACACACACACACACACACACACACACACGCACACACGCACACACACACACACACACACACACACACGCATACATATATATAATATATATATATATATAATGTATATATACACACGCACACACACACACACACACACACACACATATATATATATATATATATATATATATATATATATATGTATATGTATATCAATATGTGCGAAGATCTGGAGTCTGGGATCCATGTTGAAAGGGGGAGAAGCGTAAACACCAGACTCAGAGAGGGAAGTTTAATGCCCGACTTTTTGGTCCTAGTTCTAGGACTTTTTTCAGGGGTGTGAAAATATAGTGATTGGAATTGGGAGAGGTATTCCGCACTGCCGAAGCTGTCCATGTCCCCCTCCTCTTCCAGCAGCTACGAGTACCGGACGACTGGACCACCTTACATACCCAATTGTGCATACATTTAATTTTACAAAAATAAATAAAATATAACAAAATGCAGTAAAATACAATACATTAAAATAAAATGGAGTAAAATAGAATAAAACAAAATAAAATAAAATAAAATGCCACTTGTGCAACAACTGAAAGTGCACTACGCACTTGAACGCAATGGAAATAAATACAATACAATAAAATAAAATACAATAAAAAATAAAATAAGATAAAAAAAATAGAATAAGATAAAATAGAATAGAATAAAAATGCCACTTGTGTAACAATTGAAAGTGCACTACGTACTTGCACGCAAAGGAAATAGATTAAAGCTTGTTCACCCACACTGTGACTTTTTGTTCGCCTTGTCCTCTCTCGCTCAAGTAGTTTAAAATGAAGCCACTTTATGTTGCGTCTGTCTTTGTTTTTCTAGCGCCCAGGTATATTGGATCTAAGTCTATGCACCTGTTTACGCTAACTTCTTTTGTCGTCCACGCTTCTAAGAATGATCTCCTTTTCTCCCATGGGCTCACCGATTTCAGTTGTAGTGGCTAAAGCTGTCATGCAGCAGTTTGAGGCAGAACTTATGGGTGAGGTATGTTGATGATGTTTTCGCTGTAATGCAAGACAAAGACATTGACCCTTTCTTTACTAGGCTCAATAGCTGAGAACCGGCCATCCAGTTCCCCATGGAATTGGAAGTTAATGGGGTGCTTCCGCTCCTGGGCATCTTAGTTTCATGAGAAGGAGACCACCACGAGACCAGCGTATACAGAAAGCCCTCCCACACAGACAGACTTCTAGATTATGACAGTTACCACCAGGACTGCCACAAGAAAAACCTAATCCGCACGTTATGGAACCAAGCAGAAAAGATCTGCTCCACGACAGATACGGTGAGGGCCGAGAAAAGGCACCTACGTGACGTTTTTCGAGCCAACGGTTATCCGAATCGGACCGTGTGTAAATAGACAAGGATACGACGCACCGGGACACAATTCCCTCACACAGGACACAGGGTCACAATTACATACATATACATCAAAGGCGCATCAGAGGTAACGGCCAGGACACTCAGGGACAAGAACATACAGGTAGCACATAAACTACGCAACACTATGCATCACAACCTCGTAAATGTGCGTTTGTGCGTGTGTGTGTGTGTGTGTGTGTGTTTGTGAGTGTGCGTGCGTTCGTGCGTGTGTGTGTGTGTGTGTGTGTGTGTGTGTGTGTGTGTGTGTGTGTGTGTGTGTGTGTGTGTGTGTGTGTGTGTGTGTGTGTGTGTGTGTGTGTGTGTGTGTGTGTGTGTGTGTGTGTGTGTGTGTGTGTGTGTGTGTGTGTGCGTGTGCGTGTGTGTGCGCGCACGCGCGCGTGTGTGTGTGTGTGTGTGTGTGTGCGTGTGTGTGTATGTGTGTGCGTTTTCTGGTAACATATTTTACGCCAACTTTGAAGAATTACAATACTAAAACTGAATTTAATGCTTCATTATTTTATCTACTTATTTATTATATGTCTTTTTGGAGCGAGTAAAAATAAAAATCTAATAACATTCACAATTAATCTTCTTGTACTGATTCTTTTTACAAATCTATGCTTTTAACGTTTATAACACAGAAATCTTTTATGTATGTTTCTTTTGGAATTAAAGAAAAAAGCCATACCCTATAGAAAACATTGATTTAGTGGAATAAATATATCTACGAATGTCTCTGTTGGATAAAAAAGAATCCCTTGGTTACCATGATGTAGTGTCTCTTCCATAGAAACTGTCACGTGACTGATGGTGTTATATGCAAGGGTTCTATAGAAGGAACTTTGCTTGTGTTACCTTCCTTACAACATGTGACAGTAAAGAATAGGAGACATGAACAGCAAAGCATAAAAGGTCTACACTAAACAATCCATATTCTCTTTTAAATACATCAACTTTAGGTACCTCATTAACAGTTGCAATATTAATACTTATCTTGATAAAATGCTTGATGCAACAGTCATCATATAATGTATTCTAACAATCAACAAACAACATTACACAGTTTATGGAACCGATCAAGGTATTTATAGTACAATCATGAAATGAATTTGACAGTTGACACAATTCTAACCAGTGTATCATTACCTATATTTGATTCATCAATTGATCAATTTATTAAATAATTGATCATTTATTTAGATGATTAATGAATCAAAAATAAGTCAATAAACAGACAAATTGATAAATAGGTAGATAAACAAATAAATAAATGAATAATTAGACTGGAAAATTAAACAGACGTTCCAAGTTAATTACTTGATATAGTGAAAATAAGATAAGAATATTTTAGTAACAGTAGGCGACGTAGCTAATATAGGTTTGGTTTAGATCATCAACGGATCAAAATTAAGTCAACAAACAGAAAAAATAATAGATAGGTAGATAAATAAGTAAATGAATAGTTTCACTGGAAAAAAATGGTTACTTATCAAACGTTCCAAGATAATTATTTGATATAATAAAATAAGATGAGAATATTTTGATAAAAGTAGGCGACGTAGATAATATAGATTTGATTTAGATTTAAGGAAATTGCCATTAGCTGTGGTTAGACGAGCACAAAGGGGTAAAAGTGACGGGTTTACTTCAGGCATGGACCTTCTGACGGAAGCTTCTTATGTTTATATTTCATTTAATGTGATTTGCATTCTAAGAAATACAAACTTTTTTGAATCAGACTTCGGCAAAGTGAGTATATAATTCTCCGTATTGCATGGAGACTAAGAAAAAGCGAAGAGGAAGATACAAAGAAATAAATACGAAATTCGAAGTGATGCGAGAGGTGTTGAATCTGAAATTACTTTGAGAACATTATAAAGATACGTTTCTTTTTTGTCATATTTGAAGACGTTAATTTCAGTGGTGTTTTAAATAGTGTGAAATTGAATAGATAATCTACACTTGTGTGACTCATAACTGAATTAAGAAAGTATCGTCTCATTAGTAGCTATAATTTGTTTAAATCCATATATTGATGGTTGTTTCTGTATAATAAAGGTAATATTCATGGCCTCTAAATTACACTGAAGCTTATATATATATATATATATATATGTATATATATATATATATATATATATATATATATATATATATACATATGTGTGTGTGTGTGTATACATATATATATATATATATATATATATGTATATATATACATATATATATCCATTGTTATCAATGTTGTCAGAGAGACAATTCAAGTGGCAATTATTGGTAGCCGCTGTTAATTGAAGTAGAGGTATTTATTTACAAACGATATCAAACTAGAATACACTACAGTGGTTTATCTCTTATTTGTATAATTTCACAAACAAGGCTGACTATATATCTGTTATTCATTTTTACGTTGATATGTGAATTTTGACTAATTACTACCCCAGTTTTGTTGTTTTAGTAAATCCCTAGTATATCAAATAAATGAAAACATTCATTATGTATAACTTAACTGAAGCTATACACTTCTATGAAGCTACAATTATTCACCGTCTATTCGTTCTAATTATGTTTATTGGCTTTTCTCTATTTCAAACGTATTATTTTACGAAGTTACGAATACTACAAAAATGTAGTATATCCTAAAGTGAGGCGTTTTAATTTCAACCACCATCAGCAGGAGTACTATTATATAACAACGCTACAAAATTGTTGTTGTTCTACAACTTTACACCCTCTTTTGTTTCCGTCTAAACTTAGCCCATTCTACAGACTTCAAAAGAATGGTTATTGTCTAAATTCTACGCTAACAGGCTCCTTCATAATATATCTTATTTTCCTTAAAGTGTCACCATATATACATCTGTATACCAAATAATAAACTCGTATGACTCAAAACACTTCGTTTAGAGAAAGAAAACATTCTTTTTTACATAATCTCATATCTTGTTAGGTTTGAGTTCTTTTCATACTCTACTGCCAATTCCCCTGCTGTGTTTAGCATTCTCTCCACTTCAGAGCCCTAATCCCACTATGTCTGATTCCTAATCCCCTCACGTCTGTTTCTTCCCAGAGATCTGTTCGTCCTCAGCACTGACCTCCAGCGAGTTCCCTCCTCCGATCTTGCTCTTACTGACCCCCTACACTTCTCCTCTTCTCCCACTACTCCGACACCATCTCCACCACTAGATCCTGCCCTGGTTTACAAATGAACACTGTCGTTCTGCTGTTGTTTATAGAGTTATTTCTTCGCTTTCTCTTCCTCCTTTTCATTCTTTTTCTCGCATGCTTTCCTTCTTCTTCCTTCTTTTCAACCTCTTTTTTTTTTCTACCAACCTCTTCTTTCTCCTCTTCTCTGCCACTTGCGTTTTTTTCTTCTTCTTCTTCTATTTCAGTTCCTTTATTTTATTTAATTCATACTCTTCTTTGTTCTCCTGGTCATCAATCTCCTCTGTCTTCTATTTCTTGTTCTCCACCTGTTCTTACATCTTCTTACCATGTTCTCTCTCCAACTCCAATTCCCATTCGCTTTTGTCTTTTTTCACCTTCTTTTCCTTCTTTCTCGCCGTTTCGTCTTCCTGCTCCTCATCTATACTTTATCCTTATTTCATCCTCCTTGTCCTCATCCTTATTTCCCCCTTTTCTTTATCTCTTTTATCATTCCCTTCTCAGCTTCTTCCTCATATCTTTTCTCCCTTTCTTTCTTTTCCTTCTTATTCAAAAATATCTTACGCGTACTTCATCTGTTTTTACTCTTCAAAATTTACGTTTTTATCTTCTGTTACTTGATTTCTTCATTTTTTCTTCAAGGTATGTTTCATTTTGTCTAGTCTTTTCTTCTAGTCTTGCTTAATCTCTTATTTCCTTTCTTTTCTTTCTTTACTTTCTCTTTTTCCTTCAACTCTTCACTCTAACCTCCATTGCCATTACTTCTCCTCATGCTTCTCTTTCCTCTTCTTTTATCACTTCTTAACTCATCTTTATCTTTCCCACTCCTCTTCACTTTCTTACTTCCTCTACATTTATTTTCTTCTTCTTTCCTCTTCCTCATCTTCCTCGTCCTACTTCTCCTTCCCACGTCCTCTCTCTCTTCTCCATGCTGCAGATGTTGCTGGGTTTATTTCTTGAAGGGTTCTTATTTGCTCCAGGCCATATTAATTCCCTGAGCAAGAGTGAGTGAAGCCCACAACATAGAGATCTTTAAAGTTGGTTACCAAATATGCGTTTCAATATATCTTGCAGTTCGTTCGGCCAACTCGAGAATCTCTGAGAACATCTGCAAATTCCGTCCACGTTATTTCCTTTCCTGTCCCGTCCAAAGACTTTTGCTTATATTCTCCCAAATACATATGCTTCACAACCATACCTTGCCATTTTTAAATATCCTTTTCAACTTACTTTCTTCTTTGTTAATATTTACTTTAAGTCTTCATTTTGCGTGCAAGATTTTATTTTTGTATTGCGAATATTAAGCATCCTGTAAAAAGTTACTGTCAAATTTCATTTCTCATTCACTGTGATTATTTGATTTTTCATTAAACCTTATTTCTTTCTCATAATCAATATATCTACTTTCTGTTTATTTCAAGGTAAGTTATTTAAATTACAACTATTTTTCATACGTAAAACATATGCTAAACATATTATTAGGTACGATTTCAAATTTATATGTCATTATAATTTAATCTATAGACGTACACATAGAGAAACTAAAAAGGAAATATATGCTATGCGATTGAAATAATCAAATTAATTACTTGTGTATTATTTTACTCCGACCACTGTATTATCAAAACTAAAACAATACATTTTCTTCGAGTTTTTTCGTAGGATTACTAAAAATGAAATTATGTGTATGTGTATATATATATATATATATAAATATGTATATATATATATATATATATATATACATATATATATATATATATATGCAACAATAATCACATAAAACACGTGAATAAAGATATTTTGCTTGAAACCATGAGGAAATCAAAGATCGGAATACTGAACGTTTTCGTCTATCTAAAACATTTTCAAAGTACTTTGAAAATATCTTAAATAGACGAAAACGTTCAGTATTTCGATCTTTGATTTTCTCGTGGTTTCAAGCAATGTATATACTGTATATATATACATATATATATATATATATATATATGTATATATATATATATATATATATATTTATTTATATATATGTATATATACAAGCCGCGGGCTTCGCCCTCCCAGGCTTCTCCGGGGGCTTGGCTGCGCAAACAGCGGCCTACGGCCGCAGCTTTCCACGCTCTAATCCCTCGTTATCCCCTTCGGCCTCGGCCCCGGGGCGGAACCACAACACGGGATCCCCAGCACGAAGAAGAACGCGAAGAAGAACGCAAAGAAGAACACGAAGTAGAATGCGAAGAAGAACGCGAAGAAGAACGCAAGGAAGAAGAACGCGAAGAAGAACGCGAACAAAAACGCGAAGAAGAACGCGAGGAAGAAGAAGAAGAAGAAGAAGAAGAAGAAGAAGAAGAAGAAGAAGAAGAAGAAGAAGAAGAAGAAGAAGAAGAAGAAGAAGAAGAAGAAGAAGAAGAAGAAGAACGCGAAGAAGAACGCGAAGAAGAAGAAGAACGCGAAGAAGAAGAACGCGAAGAAGAAGAAGAAGAAGAAGAAGAAGAAGAAGAAGAAGAAGAAGAAGAAGAAGAAGAAGAAGAAGAAGAAGAAGAAGAAGAAGAAGAAGAAGAAGAAGAATACCACCTGACCCCGACTTACCCAAGCGCTTTTCCAAGAATATTTTTAGGACAAAGTGTCACCGTAATACCACCTGTCCCCGACTTCCACAGCGTTTTTTAGAAGAATGTTATTATTTAGACTTAGATATAAATATATATATATATATATATATATATATATATTATATATATTGTATATATATATGTTATATATATATATACATATATATACATATATATATATATATATATATATATTGACGTAAGTGAAGTAGGAAACGCAGGAGTCTTATTCTGAGTTTATTCCTGACTAGTTTCGCTGGTGTGCTTTTTTATTCATTTTAAAATGTACCTGCAAAACTAGTGAGGAATAAACTCAGACTAAGGCTCCCGTGTTTCCTACTCCACTTACGTCAATCTTCCAAAATGTCTCTCTCTCTCTCTCTCTCTCTCTCTCTCTCTCTGTATATAATATAGATATATATATATATATGTATATTTATATTTATATGTATATCTATATGTATGTATATATATATATATATATATATATATATATATATATATATATATATATATATATATATATATATATATGCTGGTAACCACTTAAGAAAAAGAAACGCAGAAAGCCGTGTGTTTCCTTTTCTTAAGTGGTTACCAACATATTTCTGATCACGTGTTCAAGAGAGTTATTTGCATATATATATATATATATATATATATATATATATATGTGTGTGTGTGTGTGTGTGTGTGTGTGTGTGTGTGTGTGTGTGTGTGTGTGTGTGTGTGTGTGTGTGTGTGTGTGTGTGTGTGTGTGTGTGTGTGTGTGTGTGTGTGTGTGTGTGTGTGTGTGTATGTGTGTGTTGTGTGTGTGTGTGTGTGTATGTATGTATTATGATGGCCCACCATCCTCCTTGAATTTAAATTTCTGTATAAGTTTCTGTATTCATTGTATAATTATGTATGTCCCGTAAATTGTCTGTGTACGTGTAGTTTTCCTATTCTCCTCCCCTCCGATCCCCTTTCTACTGCTCGTCTGAAATTCCAGACTTGTTCTGTCCAGTTCCTCCTTTTCCTTCCTTCCGTCCTCGCCAGCCCTATATATACGGCGATCAACCAGTTCCAGAGAGACTCTTTCGTTGTTTATCAAGACGTAACTTACCCCCCACATCGCTTTCGCTCTTTCCACCACGTACCTTAAGTTATTCTCATAACTTGGTTTTCTGTTCAGGTTAAGGAAATATTTGTTTTACAAAACGTTACGAATTGTGTGTTGGTTAATTTTTGCTGTAAATATATAGTATAATTGTTTTGTTGACTTTTTTCATTAATTAGAATAGTTATTTATGTTACCTTCCGTTTGGATTTGCCTTAACTACATCAAGGCCACAAAGTACGAACCCCTCCTGGACAGAAAGTCCTTGTATTCTTGCGGAAGGCATAACATAGATTGGGGGCCCGTCGGGATTTTCTTACCTGAACAAGAACTAAGGTGTGAGATATACGAGCGAGACTTAATAGTTACACTTGCTTTCCCACAACCGTCGAAATTGTCCAGCTGTCCGGTAACCTAGTAACTCAGTACTTCAGTAAAGTAATAATTGGTCCAAGAGAGATCACTGTCAGTTAATCGTTAAATACGCCTTTGCGCATGACCACGTTAAACTCTTTCAGCTGTAAATTTCAAAATAGTACTAAAGTAGGATCTGTTTAGAATACGTGCGGGGACGATAATTCTATCCTACTTACGGCATGTAGTTTTGGTTATATGTATTCTTTCCTAGAGAATTATAACATTCGTGGGAGTGGAGTATTATAATTCTACCTGTATTTCTTATCCGGTACACCGCGTAAGCAAACCACACTCAATACCTTGTTTAGTAGCAACCGTTAGCGAGTAAAAATTTCGCGATGGCAGAACTGAATATCGAAAATTTTGTTGAGAACCCCTCGGTGGAAGAAATTGTACTTCAGAACTCAAATAAAGAATGTCTGAAAGAAGTAGCCTCAAGATGGGACTTAACTTATCCTGAGAACGTTAATAGAACTGAATTACTCCAACTAATATTGAGACATAAAGATAAGTTAAAGAAAACGGAAGAGAACGAAGGCTGAGAATTTGACAATCTAGAACAAACAGTTACAGCCAAATTAGACACTAGTCCTACGAAGGAAGTTCAATTAGACCACCTACAATATCAAACAATTGAAATGAAGATAAGGTATGAAATACAACTTAAGGAACTCGAATTGCAGCGGTGGAGTCCTGTAGATCCGGTTATACACACACACACACACACACACACACACACACACACACACACACACACACACACACACACACACACACACACACACACACACACACACACACACACACACACACACACACACACACACACACACACACACACGCACGCACGCACACACACACACACACACACACACACACACACACGCACACACACACACACACACACACACACACACACACACACACACACACACACACACACACACACACACACACACACACACACACACACACAACCACACACAAACACACACACACACACACACACACACACACACACACACACACACACATACACACACACACACGCGCACACACACACACACACACACACACACACACACACACACACACACACACACACACACACACACACACACGCCGCACGCACACACACACACACACACACACACACACACACACACACACACACACACACACACACACACACACACACACACACACACACACACACACACACACACACACACACACACACGACTCGGTGGCGCGGTTGGTAGAGCACTGGACTGGGAAGTACGGTGGTGCTCGCAGTACCTAGTTCGAATCCTGCCCAGGGCCGAAATTATTTCGGTATCGCTGTGCTTCGGATCGTTACTCTGACTCTCGTGGGCGGGGAGTTTTGGGTGTGTGTGTGTGTGAAAGGTCATAGCATTACCCATAGATCGGTCATACGAGCTCTGAGCTCTCTTCCGGGAGGGAAATAGCTGTCGATCACGAGTCCAACACGTGATCCAAAAAGACCAAGACCAAGGTGAATACACACACACACACACACACACACACACACACACACACACACACACACACACACACACACACACACACACACACACACACACACACACACACACACACACACACACACACACACACACACACACACACATAATATATATATATATATATACATATATATATACATATATATATGTATGTATATGTATATATATATATATATATATATATATACCGTTATGTGTATGTGTGTGTGTGTATATATATACATATATGTATATACACAGCGGTGGATTCCTAAAGAATTCATCGACTTGCTCCGGACGGCTCCACCCTGCAAGGATATCGCCTCTCTGGACGCTGAAAGTTTATTCACCAATGTCCCCGTCGATGAGACAATTAGTATCATATTAGAGAGAGTCTACAGAAATAATGTCCCCGCACTTGACATCCTTGAAGACGTCCTGCGAGCCATTCTTGAAATCTGCAGAAAGGAGGCCCCATTTCTCTCCCACAGAGGAGAGCTATTCAGACAAGTAGATGGAGTGGCAATGGGTTCCCCTTTAGGAGTCCTTTTTGCTAATATGTATATGGCCAAAGTGGAAGAAAGGACCTTTCAAAAACATCCTCCTCCAGGTATATATGCCAGATATATTGATGACATTTTTATCACCACTACTACTGACGATGAGGTCCCCATTCTCCTAGCAGCACTTGAAAACAATTCCTGCTTAGATTTTACCTGTGAGCGCAGCATAGAAGGACGCCTCCCTTTCCTCGATATTGATATCTCCAAACAAGATAGAAGTTTCAAGACTAAGGTTTATACCAAAGCCACAAACGTGGGACGCTGCCGTAATGCAAGAGGAGAGTGTCCTGCTGCATACAAGAGGTCCGTCGTGGCCTCTTATGTAAGCAGGGCTTTAACTCACTGCAGTACCTGGACGGAGACGCACAGAGAGCGTGATCGCATCCGCCAACTCCTGACAAATAACGGCTACGCGGGCCATCTGATAGAGGATGTTATCAAGAAAAAGATGGATCAGTAGGCAGCACACACCCAACAACCTACCCCACCAAAAGAGAAAATAATTATATATCACCAGAACAATTTCCACGATAAATATAAAGAAGAATGCAATGCTATTAGGAGCATAATTAAGAGAGGAGTCACACCATCTGAACCGAACGCCACTATTGACATCAGAATCTTCTGTAAACCTAACCTAACAAAATCACTGATAATGCGGAACAGTACGGCACCCTCTACCTCTCGGGAGGCCACCACCAATGTAGTGTATAAATTTACTTGCCAGGAGGGCCACTGTGATGGCTCCAACAGCTACATTGGAAGGACCTCCACCACGTTGCGACGCCGTCTACAATACCACAGAAATCAAGGTTAAATTTTCCAGCATTAATCTACAGGAACACGATAAGAAACCACCCTTACAGAGTCTCATAGATCAGACTGAAATCATCCACCATGAAGACGACTTCAGAACGCTTCAAATTGCTGAAGCCGTTTCCATCACTTGTCAACGTCCTTCCATCAACGTACAGCAGAGCGTAGATTTCATTTTGCCATCCGCACGTCCACACGAGAGACATACTCCACAACAAAACACCATTGACTCAACAATCCACCATCCAACCAATCAGCACTCGGGACGAGCCAATAGGTCTTCCGCCAGAACGCTCCGGGATCCCGACCAGACATTGGGTTCACACGGCCTACCTGCTAGCCAATCGAGCTTCACCCGCGCCCGGTTGACCTGATCCCGTATATATACCCTTGCATGTATAACTTTCCTCACTATTCGATTCCCCGGCGACCGAGCCATTCCAACTCTACCAATAGACACACGGGCACCAGCCAACGTAGCGCTTTCCCTTAACCTCCGTTAGGCCATTAGTAAATCGTGAGCACAGACCGTATCCCACAGCCCCCCACCCCCAATACAATTTCCCTTACTTTCCTTTTCTTTCTATACACAACACTGACACACACACACACAAACTAACACACATATTTTTTTAAAGCCCAAAGCGCTTCGGCGCTATGGGCAGAATCAACATAAGAGAGATCCGGCCCACGGCCGGCCAAACAAAACGCTCTGTAATCTGGAAGCTATTGGCCCAGCTGGAGATAGCTATCCAGAGACTCTTCACGAACGGCACTCAACATACGGCTATAGCAGAGGACAAGATAATCGAAGAACTGACCAAGAAGACAACGAAGACAGTATTTGCAAAAGAAGGACTGGACATTATTGACCCCCCGGAACTGAACGCTAAGAGAACACTGATAATTAAACAAGTAGACGAACACATATACAATGAAGACCCGGAAACAATCAAACAAGAAATGGAACGACTTAACTCCTACATGAAAGTTGTAAACATCATCAAGATGCCCAACACGAAGACCATCATTAAAGTAAAGCTGGAAACAACGACAATGGTGACGACGAGCTTGAACAGAGGCATCCTAATATTCAGCCAGTCATTCCCCCCACACACACTAAGTCAAGAAACATACATACACTTACCACAGTGCACACGCTGTTATGCTTATGACCACACACTCAAATATTGTTCTCAACCAACCACATACACCATATGCTCAAGCTGCTGCTCAAGAGACCACAGAAACAACAACTGTCACAACGCTCTCAAGAAGTGCATCGCCTGCGGCCTCAACCACCCTACGTATGCAGCTAGATGCCAAGTAAGAAAAGACTTGATAAAGAAGAAGATACAAGACAATAAAGTACAAAACACACACACACACACACTTCAACACTTCATATACTACCATAGCCACAGGAAACACTGCTCAGTCTTCCCCCACACCAACACCCAACCCTATAAACCTGAAACACCTCACTGTCATAAACACAGCAATCATACACGCCAACATTAATGAGGCAGCACAACCTGGAACATTCCAACAGACAATAGATGACTATTACAAAGCAAATGGACTCCCTACAATCATAATCCCACCCTCTGTCATGAAACCCACAGCCGTACTAAATATGATCAACAACACTACCCACCCCCAATCACAACCAGAAGCAATGGAAACTGAAGAACTGAGAAACAAAAGACCACACAACACAGAACATACATCAGTAACAGAACAACCCAAAAAGTCAAAGAAAACAGACCACAACACAGACACAATTCAAATAATAACACCCAACATAACAAAAATGACAGAAGAAGAAATACATCAAAACGTACACACACTCCTACAAAACAAAAAGATCAAATACATTTACACCAAGGAAATGGCTGAGGAAACTGTAGACACTTTGATAACACAAAACCTAATTGACCTGACCAAAGCCCCTATACAAAGACTGACAGAAACAACATACAGAAAAACACAACAGGGATACTACGACATTATTAAATACAAACCAACAGACACACCTCACTGGACAGTCAACAGCCAATAAACCAAGCAAACATGGACACAATACACATACTACAACACAACGTACAACACTGGACATTCCACAGAAGAAACCAATTAAGCAACCACTACTTAACACAAACACCAGACATTATATTACTCAACTCTATAGGGAGACACAGTTAAAATGTTCAACTACAACACACACACACACACTAAACACGTATAATGAAGACAACGCAGGAATAGCCATAGCCATAAAACAAAACATAAAATACAAACTATTAGACGACTTTGATGAAGACATGTTAGCCATAGAAATACACACAAACAAAGGACCCATAATCATAGCCACAACATAACTCCCACCACGAAGACCATACCCAGCATACATCATAGGAGACTTTAATGCAAAACACAAAACACTAAAACACACATACAACAATTACGTAGGAAAAAGCATACACCAACTAATTACACAGAACCACCTCACCTTCCTCGGCCCAGACTTCCCAACATGCATTACAAACAACGAAACAAGCAACCCAGACATGATATTTACCAACAGACACCACCACCTCACATACAGAATACACCCAGGCGACATAACTTCATCAGATCACATTCCGTTATACTTCACACTATCCACCACAGCGATCACTATCCCCACACCACCGAGACTACTATACAAAGAAGCAGACTGGAAGAAATTTAAAACAATACTAGAAACAACAACAGAAGAATACAACAACACAGAAACACAAACCAACACAAACACTCAAATAAAAGACACAAAATACATAGACGTCAAAATAGAAAACTGGTACAAATTAATACACAACACAATCGCAGAGTATACCTACAACACACCACAAACAACTACCTACACCAAAACATCTAAAACACTAAAACAATTAATATGGAAGGCAAACAACATAAAAAATAAAGCTATAACAGAAAACAACTGGACTCCACACACAACACAAACAATTAAACAATTACAAACACAAACACTAGGAGAATACAAAAGAAACTACGAAGAGACATGGAACAAATTAATATAATCAAATTCAACCCCAAAAAAACACAAGACTTCTGGAACACAATTAAGAGACTACAAGGATCCAACACTAACACTTCTCCATACATAACACATAACAACGACAAACTCCACGACGCCAAAGACAAAGAAAACGCATTCAGACAGGTATGGCAAAACATTTTTCAAATCACACCAGAAGAAAACACACATTTCGACACAAACCATGAAACAAAAATACTCACACACATAACACAACACTACCAACAAACACAACCTTACGCAAACATAGACTTAAACAGACTAGACACTGACAACTACATCGGACGACCCATACAACTAGAAGACGTTAAAAACGTAATCAAACACACTAAAAACAAAGCCCCAGGACAATCAGGCATAACAAAACAAATACTGGCACACTTACCAAAAACAACAATACAACTATTCACAGATATATACAACGAAACACTCAGCCTAGGATACTTTCCACAAACATTCAAAAACACAATCATCACATTCATACCAAAACAAAATAAAGACACCACACAAATACAAAACTACCGATCCATATCACTACTAGAAACACCTGGAAAAATAAACGAAAGATTAATCACAAACAGACTTATGGTACACTTACACGAAAACGACATGTTAAACCCAAACCAACACGGATTCACACCTGGCAAAGGAACACACACAGCACTCGCCATCATATATGAAACAATCGCAGACGCACAAAGACACAAACATGCATGTAACATAGTATCACGCGACATCTCCAAGGCCTTCGACAAAGTATGGCACGAAGGTCTTAAATACAAAATACTTCAAACACACCTTCCAGACACCATCACAAAAACACTGTGTAGCTTCCTAGACAACAGAACAGCAAAATAAAAATTAACCACTACATAGGACCAGCCTTCCCTCTCCAAAGCGGAGTCCCACAAGGGAGCGTTCTCTCCAACACTGTTCAACTTATACACATCAGACATACCACCAACCTTCACACGGAAGCTAGACAATACAATACGCAGACGACGTCACACAGATAATCACATACCCTAACACTACAGGAAAACACATGCTAGCCAGAAAGACAGAACACGAAATCAACAAAACTAACACATACGAAAGACAATGGAAACTATCCACAAACACAAACAAATTCCAACTACTAGCCATCACAACACGCCAACCTGCACCTATAAAAATAAACAACAACATAATACCATACAATAAACAAGCACACATCCTAGGCCTCACAATCAACACACAAGGAATAAAACACCACATCAAAAACAGATTACAAACCACAAATAACACACTCAATAGACTAAGACGCTTCAGAGGACAAACAACAAGAACACAAATAAAACTTTACAAAACACTAGCACGACCACAACTGGAATAACCCCCAATAATCACAGTCACAGGCACACACTCAAACATAAAAAAATGCAAACTTTACAAAACAAAACATTAAGGAAAATACTGAAACATAAACCACCATACCTAGAAACACAAGAACAACTTCATGAAACAGCAGACATAGAAACAATACACTCAAGACTAATAAGACTGAGTAGTAAAGCTTGGAATAACATACAAACACAATATAATACCACCACCTCCACAATCATCAAAACGAACACAAGATCACAAAAACTGGCCACTAGCTAAAAAAAAAAAAAGGGGGGGATGTTACATATATATATTCAACGTAGAATAAAAATAAAAAACAACATATAAGGCACATTGCCCCACAAAAACACACATATCCACAGGATATGTGTGTAATATTTAAGACATCATAATAGTTATATAATTCACACGGCACACTAGGCAAAGACTAACATACGTAACCTCCCCCCAAAAAACAAAAAAACAAAAAACATATATATATATATATATATATATATACTGTATATATATATATATATATATATATATATATATAAATTAACTGGAAGCAGGTGTGGCACACTCCATTACTTACCTTGATATAGATAAATATAAGAACTCAAATTAAATATTCAAACCAATACTCACGGCACAAAGCTACTCCACAGTCACACCTGCTCCCACCTAATGTGAATATTTATTATAATATGTGCATAACGAGGGAAGTACTTGTAATAAACAAATTAAAGCAAATCATTAACAAGACAACAAACTAAATATTCTCAAACCCAAACCAATATCAACTATGAATAACTAAAATACGAGTCCTTCCCTCAAATATATAAATATGATTAGCTAGCTAGGGAACAATGATTTAGAGTAAATAGGATGACCACAACTAACACAAAAAATACCATGCAAGTGGGTCCGCCCCACACTAACACTCTCCTACTTCCTTCACTTTCTAAACTTTACCTTCACCTATCCCCCCCACCCCTTTCTTCCTCCCACACCCTCTCACTTCACTGTAGTTGATTATTATAATTATATTTCCTCACTATTCTCCTAACCTCCAGTGAAGTAACAACCCGCAGTCTACACCCTGAAGAAGAGTTTCGGTGAAAGATAGTCAACAGTTACCTCTGTTACTAGAAGATAAATAATCAAGTCGGCATACAACAGCACTATAAGTGAGCTATGCTACTCATATAAGAGAAATGAATAATTTCATCCAGTCCCTCTCTACAAGTAACAAGAAGATCTTTCAAAAGATCAAGAATTCCTACCTTAAGATCATCAAAGCATCCAGTGCAGTTGATTTTAATCAGAATTGTCTGAGAGAAAACCTGTGTCCAAGAAATGTATATATATATATATATATATATATATATATATATATATATATATATATGTGGTTTCAGAATTCAAAAGGAAACTCTGCGTGTAATCTTTCAAGTTTTCCTTTGAGCTCGTTATTTCCAATAAACTTTTGACAGGACGAATAGGTTTGACCAGAACAGTACGGTTTTATTCGGTTGGCGGATGGTTGTGGAAGTGTGCCTGAACATTTGATTGTATGTTGTTCGTCACAAATACATGAAATATTTTTTCCAAATAAATTATATGTTTTCACTTTAAACTGAATAGCAATCAAATGTAAATTGTTTAACGATGCTGACATTGACATTTTACAACTTTCTACATGCAAAAGACTGAGTACTATTTAGAATTATTGTTGTTGACTACTTTTTACAAAAGCAAATGCGATGAATTTACCCGCAGGTGTGTCACCTCGAAATATACATTAGTTTTCATCTCCAATGAAGTATACTGATATAAAGTCCACGGACACATTCACCATGTTTCATTTGGTAGAAAGGATTTGGTTGCTATGTCAGGGACAAGCAACTTGATATTTTTAGTCGAGACATTCGATAGATCAAAATACGATTAAAAAAAAAAAAAAGCGTAATCTTTTAAGCTTGGGATAGACATCAGCTAAATGAGATGGATTAACTACAGACGACTTTCTAGTACTCCCGAGAGCTAGGTGTATCCTCAATCGGTGTTGGAGGTTACATTACACAGAACTTAAGGCGGGGAACACCAAACTCTATGTAACACCTTTTTCATTTATTAAACAAATTCACTTCTTCACAATTTCTTCTATATTTTACACAATGTCAATCACTTCTTCAATTATGATAAATACTTAATAACTTGTACACTATCTTTTTGTTTGTGTCTATCTGTCCAGATATTAGTTCCAAGCTATCTGAATATCACTCTGTTTGTAAACCACAGTGCACTATTTTAATGTCTCTGTACGTGTCATCGGACCGACGCCTCTCGGAGGTCCGCGCTTGACTTTTAAACTCCGGAAACGATTAGGTCATCACTTCTCGAGTTGCCATACTCACTTATCATTTAGAGTTTGTGTATGCGAGACCATAATCATTAATTAAGGTTACTATCCTGGGGTTACAAATCATCATTAAATATAATTCTTAGTATATATTTATATATATATATCCAGGGGGTGGCTCTTAATATACGTCTTTTTGTGTGTTATGTCTGTGTGGTTACTGGGATGCTCGTGTGCGTTCGCACGTCTGTTGCTTGGCAGTGCCGGTCGCACGGGCACGAAGTGCTGAGTCGGCAATCGCCCAGTCAGCAAGTTTGAGAGGATGTGCTTGGTGACGGACAGTCGGGCGGACAAGTGAGTGAGTGAGTGAGTGGGGTGAGTGAGTGAGTGAGTGATATTACTCATCATGTATATGGTGGCGTATACATATCGCCCTCCCCCTGGGGTTAGGTGGCTCCCGGCACCTAATGTTACATGGTTAAGAAAATATCTATACATATATATGGTTATATAGTTATAAAGTCAGAGACACAAAATCTTGGGTGGATATATGTGGAGATGGGGGTGTGTGATGTTGAAGTGATTGTGGGGTCCCAAGAGGGCATTTTGAGCTAGAAGGATGGGTATGCGATGTTGTGTCTCTGAAAAAAGAATATGGTTGTGTCTCACCAACATTACATATATTCAACTTTTATCTAAGAGTTTTTGTGACACTTTCTTATTATTTCTGACAAACTCTTATCTGTGAGTTTGTATGTCAGTATCTGTCTTTTCTGAGGAACTCTTATCTATGAGTATGTATGTCACTATAGTAAGGTAAGATATTGGTGAGATACAAAGTTCAACTTAATCTAGGTTTACAATAATTTGGGAAAGGGGGGTTGAAACTGTTTGATGGTCTTATTTCGTGCAAAGGAATTTGGTTAGTACCACTAATATAAAGAGGATGATTAAGATTGAGAGGGCAGTGGAGGCATAAGGTAATATTTTATAATGTAGGTCTAAGGAGTCCATATCAAGAGTAGTTGATTTATTCAGGAGGTGTACCATGTCTATCTTACTTGGGAGGATGGTATCGGGGATCTTAGGGAGGGGTGGGAGTGTTAGTTGGGTTATGGGACCTAGATCGTGGGTCATGTTGAGAGTGCCTTGTTGGTGGAGTTTGTTTGGGAGGAGCATTGAGTCCATCATGTAGATGTGGCAGGTGTCAGGTAGAGTGATAGAGCCGTTGATCTTATGATGGGAGGGTGGTTTGTGTAGGCATATCACTGACACTAATGTGGGGTGGGGAAGAAATATGAAGTGTTTATGTCCTACGTGGGTGTGGTGTATTTGAGTGTTGTCTGAGAAGCGAAAGTCACACGTCTCGGAAAAATTGACTTTGGGTGTTGTGAGTTCTGAGAGGCAAGGTTGGGATTTGGTTAATTGGAAATGGAAGGGGTAGGCTGGACAGATATGGAAGTTGGGTCGTGCTATCTTGCAAGTTGCCATGGTTGTTGACGATCGCTCCTGATATCGAAATGGGAATGGAGAGGGAGAGGTGGACGAGGTGAAGTAGTAGGAGTATGGGATGCATTTTGTGGATGAAGGTTATGTTTTAGTGAATGAGGATATGTCTATCTGACTCTCGCAAAGGTTATATTGGTCGGAAGGAAGTGGAGAAGTTTTGATAGATATGCGGAAGGTAGTTCTTATTGTAAATGGGCCATTTTAACCTCCACTGAGAGATGCATGACGTCCTGCATCTTCAGGGGCGAGAGCTAGAGTGCATGTTTAGTTGCGTGGACGCAGCGTCATGGGTTGGGACTTGCGCTTGGGTTAGTTATGTGTGAGTGCTGTTGGTGGGTTGTCGGTGGAGGTGGGGTTGGGTTGAGGTTGAGTTTAACTTTTCTCAATTTCTCTCCATGTATGGTTACGGTTGTGTGATCGGAAGGATCTGTTAGTAGAAAAACATTGTTAGGGAGTGAGCTTGTGACTGTGAAGGGGCCTAGGAACTTGAGTTTGAGTTTGTTAGTCCTGCTTGAGTCTTTGACCATGACTGTGTCTCCAAGCGTTATGTCAAGTGGAGATGACCGTTTGTGTTGTTTTGTTTTTGTTCTTTCTTGAGCTCGTTTGAGGTTTTCTCTGACTTGCTTATATATGGTTTGCATACCTCTTTTTAGGCATTGGGTGAGATTATCTAGATTGTATAAGGGGGGCGGGGGTTGGTTGAAGATTTGGTAGGGAAGGCGCATTCTTTGGCCAAAAATGATCTCATGGGGGGACATCTTTGTTGCGGAATTGACTGTGCTGTTGATACTGGCTTGTACCTGTGGTAGCCAATCCTCCCAACTGTCCATGAGATCGTTGACCAAAGGTCTGAGGACTTCAAGAACTTTGCGATTGGTGCGCTCAGTTAGTCCATTCCCTTGTGGGTGGTAGGCAGTGGCGAAAGTTTGATCAACATTGTAAAGATGTGCTATTTCGCGCATTACTGGGTTCTTGAATTCTGAACCATTGTCAGATAACATTCTTTTGGGAATGTTGTATCTGCAGAATATATTGTTAACTAGGGCTCTGGCTACAGTCTCTGCTGTTTTGTTTTGGAGTGGAACTAGTATAGTGTACTTTGACAGATAGTCGACTGTCGTGAGTCCATAATTGGAACCTTGATGACTCGTTGGCATTTTTAGTAGGTGAATGCCAAGTGTTTCCCATGGCTCAGCAGGGAGCGGGATGTCTTTGATATTGAGTTGTTTGGGGTCAGGTCCTCTGAATTGGTTGCAAGTTACACATGAGTCTATGTGTGTGGTTATATCTTTTTTCACATTCGTCCAAAAATATGAATGCCTAGCAGTATTCAGTGTCTTATCCCTGCCTGAGTGACCACCCATTGCACTGTCGTGCAATATGTGTAGGACCTTGGGAACTGGGTTCTGGGAACGACAGTTACTTCCCTGTCATTAGTGGTTCTCCTTATGATTCCATCGACTAGTTTGAGTTCCTCTATAGGGACAGGTGGTCGGGAGTGTAAGGGGGTTCTTGAAAGGAGATGCTGTTTTATTTGAGACCATGTCGGGTCATTGTCTGTTTCATCTCTAAGTTCTTGCATCGGAATGCATGTTGTTTGTGTTAGTGATGAGACGTGAGTTTGTCTGCTTAAAGAGTCAGCTACTATGTTAGCTTTTCCCGCTAGATATGTGATCTTTGGATCGAAGTCCAATAGGGTGGTTTTCCACCTAGCAATTCTGCCATGTAAGTCTTTAGAATTAAAGAGGTAGACTAGGGGTTGGTGGTCTGTGAAGATGTTTATGTTATATCCTAGTATTAGGAATTTAAAATGTTTGAGCGCCCAAATCATAGCTAATCCTTCTTTATGAGTAGTTGAGTAGTTGCTTTCAGCCTTATTTAGTACTCTACTTGCGTAGGCGATGGGGTGCTCTTTGCCGTTTTCATCCTTCTGCTGAAGGACTGCGCCTATTCCTTTAGAGGAGGCGTCGGTGTAAAGAAGGAATTCTTTCTTCATGTCAGGGAAGGCTAGGACAGGGGCTGTGGTAAGAGCATGTTTAAGGGTGTCAAAACTTTGCTGTTCCGCTTCAGACCACTTAAATGTTTCGCCTTTCCTTGTGAATTTGGTTAGAGGGGATGCAATTTCTGCAAAATTTCCAATGAAGTGTCTGTAATATGATGCTAGTCCTACGAAACTTCTAGTTTCATCTGCGTTTCTGGGGGTTGGGAAATTGTTTATGGTATCTATCTTATCTGTGGTGGTATGGATGCCTTGGCTATCTACCTTATGGCCTAGGAAGGTGAGTTCCGTCTGTAGGAATTTACACTTTCCTAGTTGGATTTTCAATCCTGTGTTTTTGAGTCTTTTTAGGACAATCTCTAGTGTGTGAAGGTGGTCAGTTTGTGTGGGACTATAGATGATGAGGTCGTCTAAGTAGACGAATAATGAGATTCCTATCATGTCGCTGAAAATGCGAGTCATCAACCTTTGTTGGGTTGAGGAGGCATTCTTAAGGCCAAAGGACATACGCTCGAAGTGGAAATGTCCCTTATCAGTGGAGAATGCAGTTACGGGTTTAGATTCCTCTGTAAGTTCCACTTGCCAGAAGGCTGACTTAAGGTCAATTGTGGAAAAAACAGTTCCCGTTCCCTAAGACATCTTGCATGGCGGGTAGTGGGTGTGGGTCAGATTGAGTTAGGTTATCGATTTTCCTTAAGGGCGGCATAAGGGCGTAAAGTTCCGTCTTTCTTTGGGACTAGGAAGAGGGGACTGAGAAATTACGCCTTGGTGTAACATCTCGTGCACACTGTTGTTGACTTGTGTTTTCCTACTGTGGGGTATGCGGTAAGCGGGGGTGTATGAGGGGTGGTGTTTGGGGGAATTTGGATGTGATGTTTGATTATATCACATTTGCCTAAGGGTTCGCCTTCTAAGGCGATAGCCGATTTATTCCTTTGTAGGAGGGTCAGTAGCTTGTCATTCATCTCTCCGTTTGCTGATGTTGTGATTTGGTTGGGGTGGATAGGGGTGAGGGTTTGTGGTGGTCTTACAGTGTTGATGTGTTGTGGGAGTGGTTCCTGGATTGGGGAATTATGGAGATGGACTGAACAAATGTTTGTGTTCTTCCTGATTTTGCGGTGTTGATCGGAGAGATTTGTTAACATAGCTAGGGTGTGTTTATTTTCTGATATTATATCCCAGGAGGACTCCAAGGTTATGTTATTTATTCTTGACGTATCTGGGTCAATTATGACATCCTGATGTTCTATTGCTCCAGGTATGTATAGTGGAACTGTTATTGAATGTCTAGGGGGTATGATGACTGTGTTAGACATCAGTGCTTTTGAGGTGACATAAGGTGGTGGACGGAATGAGTAGCTCTTAGTTGGAGAGGGTTTATTTAAGCTAGATAGATATGAAAGAGGTTGTGTGTCTGGGTCGGGTGTTTCAGGAAGTGTTGACTCATTACTTTCATCTCGGAAGGAGATTTTGTTGGTATCTAAGTTGATGATGGACTTCCAGTCTCGTAGGGACTTTAAACCTATTATACCTTGTTGGTCGAGACTCCATTCATCAGCTAAGTGGAAGGATGTGAAACCTACTTGGGAATTGTTTACCTCTATGTTTAAATCAATCATATCGTGAAGTGATATGGTAGATCCTTCTATCAATAGACCTTCCGTATTTGAATACTGGATTTGGGGTGGGTCATTTAGTGCTTCGTAGAGAGCTCTGGGGATGAGGTTCAGGTTTGTTCCTGTATCAACCATCATGTCAACAGTAATTTGATCTAATTTCACCTTTAGGGTGATATAGTTGTGTGGTGTGTCGGACGTTCCTATGGTGGTCTGGTGCGTGAGGCTGGTGCACGTTCCCCCAATCGGTGTTGAGTTGTGCGTGTTGTGTGGGAGGAAGGTGTTTGTCGAGGTGTGGTGACTTGTTTGTTTGTTCTCTGATGTGGTTGTGGTTGTGATTTTTGTTGAGAACACTCTTCGTTGGAGTGAGTTGTGGTTTTGTGTAGGTTGCAGTATTTGCCTGGTTGTGTTGGTTTTGACATGGTGGGGGGTCTAGGGGTGGGTGGGAGTTGTTTGGTTTGCTGTTGAGCTCTACATTGGGAATCAGTGTGGGAGGTAGTACCATGAATTGAGCAAGGGGTAGCGCGGTGTTGTACCTGTGGGTGTTGGTATTGTTGCGCTCTACACTGAGAATCCGTGTGGGAAGTAGTTCCATGAACTGAGCAAGGGGTAGCGCGGTGTTGTGCTTGCATTTGTTGTTTCTGTATGCAGTCTCTGGTGTTGTGACTTGTTGAAAGATGATAGGAACACCAGTTAGATGGTTGCGCTAGATTGGGGCTAGGGGGCTGTTGTGACTGAAGGCTATTTAGTCTAGCAAAATGGTGCTGGTCAGAGAGGGAGATGTTGCAAGCGTTGGTGATATCTAAGATGTAAGTATAAGCTAATGGGTTACTAGTGTTTAAATCCCTTTTTGCGGCTTCTCTTTGGCACTTTGGAGGGAGTTGGGAAAGATAGAGACCTATCTCTAGTAATGAGCATAGGTTTTCCAAGGTCATTACCTTTTTACCTGTGGTGTCTGTGTAGGTCCATGGGCTATTGTTGTACAAATTTTCCCTAATTTCCTTAATTGCGTTAGCAACATTATCCTTGATGTTAGTCTGTTTTTGAATTCTGGTGTTGGTTAGAAATGTGAGGAGAAAGTTAATGTTGTTTGCCTGTTTGTTCTGAAAAACATTTAACAGATGTTGCTTATAATCGTGAAATGTGATTCCATTCGCAATCAGACTGTCCAGCATCCGAACCGTGGAGCGGTATTCATCGGATGCTTCTATTTTCTGGCGGCATAGATTTATCTTGTCTAAGTCAGATTAATTTGGATTTTTAGAAAAGAAAAGGTCACATGCCGTCAGGAAGTCAGTGATGGAGAGTCCACAAGCTTGAGAGAAGGTGGGGATTTCGGTTAGAGGGGTAATGGTTTGGTGATTGTTGATTACTGTAGGTTGAGGTTGTGGGTGAGGATGTTGCGATGGGTTTGGGGCAAGGTTAGGTGGTGGATGGGGGTGTGGTGTGGAGGCGGGTTGACCTGACGGGAAGTTGGGAGAAGGGAAGGCAAAGTTCTCGTATGCATGGTTTGTGGGGTTTAGGGATTGTTGCAGGGGAATCAGGTGGGTTGGGATGTGGGGGGGTGGTTGTTGAGGGTTTAGTTGGTGAGGGTCGACATGGGAGGGAATTTGGGGTTGCGGAGGTGTGGAGGGGTCGCTGTTGAGGTCGACATGGGAGGGAATTTGGGGTTGCGGAGGTGTGGAGGGGTCGCTGTTGAGGGTCTAGGTGAGGGGGAATTTGGGGTTGTGATGGAGTGTGGGGTTGTTGTTGTTGAGGATCTAGTTGAGGGGTAACTTGAAGTTTTGGTGTGGAGTGAGGGAGGGGGTTGGGCAAGTGTTGTAGTTGAATCGGGTTAAAAGGGTCTTCCCGTGAGTGGTCATGGTGAAGGGGTATGTGGTCATAGTATTCCTCAGGAAGTATTTGAGAATCTGCCTTAGTCGTGGCATGGTCTAAGTCTTGAGAGGGTTTATCTTCTTTAGATGTGGAAAGAAATCCTTGAAGTAAATTTCTGACCTTGGCTCTCGTACCTGTAGCCATGTTAGTGTCTAACTAGAGATGCATGTATGACTTAACAGGTATAGAAAGTAGTTAGGTGAGATAGGAGGTCTAAGTTGAAATAGTTAAATTAAAAATATTTGGTATACATTATCTAAGGGGTAGTATGTTATGGTTAGTGTACAATGGTATAATTGTAAAATGGGTTTACAGCAGTAATGTGGTAATATTGCAACAAAAAATGTAATTACATATAGTGAAAAACATATAAATTATTGTAAAAGGTAAAAATATATACAATATAAATGGGCATATAATGGGAATATATGATATTGGGAAGAAATGAAAAGTAATGTGATTATACAGGTTATTGTAAAAGTTGAAAATATATTATTCTAAATAATAAATTGGGAAGGTACAAGATAGAAGTATGCAAAAAAAAATTAACTTAATTATGTAACTTAATTATGTAACTTAGTTTTGTAAAATGATATTTTTGTTTGAATTATTAAATCACTAGAGACTGAATTATTAATCAAAGAAGGGAAAATGAAGTTAAGCTATCGTTAATTATTGGTGATATGAAGGTGAAAGTGAATCTTACAAGATTGTCTATATAATGAACATTAGAATACCTTGAAAGGTATGATTGGGTTTAGGTATATTGACGTATGTGCAGGTCCGTCAGGTGTGGCTATGGCGGCCCGTAGACTTGTTTGTCCTTACGTACGAAGATTGGGGAGGTCTCACTGGTAGTAGGATAGTTGGTAGATATAAGAGTTCAGTGGTGTGCAATTACCTCCAGGTGAGGATGCTTGCGGGGAGGTGCCTCATTGACGTTCTCGTGAAAAGGGAGAGAAGGCGAGTATCAGTTTTTTTTTTATTTTTTTTATTTAGGTTAGGATTATCATTATTCAGTTTTATGAGGGGTGGAAATATTGTGATTTACCTGTAATTTGTGGGTAGTTGGGAAGTGGAGCCGGTGATGACGACGTACGTATAGTGCACTGGGTTGACTGGGTCTTGACTAAAGTCGTGTGGTGTAGGTGCAGTGGTCAGCACGTATCGTTCTCGGGTGAGGACGGTAGGGAGTGAAGGGAAGTGACTGGACACGGCGCTGTGTAGAGAGAAGAGGCTCCTGAAGGGCAGTCAGAACTTGTTATTGTAGTTACGGGATACATTGTTGGGAGCTCACTGCCACCAGGTGGTTTGAAATCTAAAGTCCTAAATTTCACCACCGATTCCGAAGACTGTGATGGTTGGAGTTGGTACCGCCGTCTCGAAGGGAGCAGTTGGTGGAGGGAGGTGGATAGAGTTGCGTGTGTGTGACGAGATCTTCGCGGTGAGGAGACCTTGATATCCTTTCTTCTGGTAGGCGTGGCTTGAATGGCTGACGATTTTATTCGGTTTTCTTCTCTTGAGACGTGGGAGCGAACACTGCTGCCGCCATTTAATGTATCCTCAATTGGTGTTGGAGGTTACATTAGACAGAAATTAAGGCGGGGAACACCAAACTCTATGCAACACCTTTTTCATTTATTAAACAAATTTACTTCTTCACAATTTCTTCTATATTTTACACAATGCCAATCACTTCTTCAATTATGATGAAATACTTAATAACTTGTACACTATCTTTTTGTTTGTGTCTATCTGTCCAGATATTAGTTCCAAGCTATCTGAATATCACTGTTTGTAAACCATAGTGCACTATTTTAATGTCTCTGTACGTGTCATCGGACCGACGCCTCTCGGAGGTCCCCGCTTGACATTTAAACTCCGGAAACGATTAGGTCATCACTTCTCGAGTTGCCATACTCACTTATCATTTAGAGTTTGTGTATGCGAGACCATAATAATTAATTAAGGTTACTATCCTGGGGTTACAAATCATCATTAAATATAATTCTTAGTATATATATATATATCCAGGGGGTGGCTGTTAATATACGTCTTTTTGTGTGTTATGTCTGTGTGGTTACTGGGATGCTCGTGTGCGTTCGCACGTCTGTTGCTTGGCAGTACCGGTCGCACGGGCACGAAGTGCTGAGTCGGCAACCGCCCAGTCAGCAAGTTTGAGAGGATGCGCTTGGCGACGGACAGTCGGGCGGACAAGTGAGTGAGTGAGTGAGTGGGGTGAGGGAGTGAGTGAGTGATATTACTCATCATGTATATGGTGGCGTATACATAGGCCAGCACCAGCCTTTCTAAAACATATTTCTACCTACAGAGAACCCACGGAGTACCATCCTTAACAAAAAATCCCCGACCGAACTTTAGAACTTTGAGCTCGCCGAAAATATCCACTTCTATCCCCTGTGAGTTTTTTAATATTACGAGCTGCCTGCAGCCCCAGTTCCTGCTTCGCAAGGGGCTCAGCCTTTGGCTTTTAGCAGCCTCCGGCCACAGGCACCTTTAGCAGGAATCCAATGGATCTACAGGACTCGACTGTATATACATGACTCGACCGGATCTACAAGACTCCTTAGAATTTACAGGACTCCACCGGATCCACAGGACTCTACCAGACCTAAAGGACTCCTCAAAATCTACAGGATTCCATCGGTTCTACAGAACTCCACCTTATCTACAGGACTCCACCGGATCTACAGGACTCCTCAGCATCTACAGGACATCACAGAATCTACAGTACTCCAACGGATCTACTGGAATCGCCGGATCTACAGGACTCCATCGTATCTATAGAACTTCACCGTATCTACAAGACTACATCGGATCTACATAACTCCACCGGATCTACAGGACTATGTAAGACTTACAGGACTCTGTCGGACTACAGGACACCACAGTATCTAATGGACTTCACCGGGTATACAGGACTTCACCGGATCTACAGGACTCCAACACTGTATGACAAAATGAAATAATATACTTATTCTAGATAATGAGAGATTTTTTAAATGACATATTTTATACATACTATGACAATCTAGTATGTCTTGAGGTCTATTGCAGTGTACCAGGATCGATTTGAGTCTGTCGGACTTTGTCGGAATTTGATGGAACCTTTCGGAATCTCTTGGTGTTTGTTCTGTATTCATGTTTTTCAATGTACGATTTAGTTTCAGTGGCTCATAAAAATTCTTATTAAGCCTAACTGAATTTCTTATTTAGTTGAGGGAAATTTCTAGAAGTCAAAGTTCCGAAAGAAAAAAAAAAGCAGGACAGGAAAGAAGGAAAATAAAAGCAAAGAGGAGAGAGAAGAAGAAAAATAAAGACGACCTTAAAAGTAGATAAATGCGGTGTACAAAAAAGCTCCTGGACAAGAACACCTCCAGCAGGGGCCTATCTCTTCGCGAGAAACCCGGACCTCAGGGACCCCTTCCAACGCTAGCTCCTATACAGTATATATATATATACCTATATATATTCATATATTTACATACATACACGCAGGCACATACACATACGCACACACACACACACACACACACACACACACACACACACACACACACACACACACACACACACACACACACACTAACGCGCGCACACACACGCACACACACACGCACACACACACACACACACACACACACACACACACACACACACACACACACACACACTAACGCACACACACACACACACACACACACACACACACACACACACACACACACACACACACACACACACACACACACACACACACACACACACACACATTTGTATATATATATATATATATATATATATATATATATACATACATGTATCAAGGACTACTATTACACAGGACGTGCGCACCCAGATCCCTGGATCCGCTAGCGTAGGCCATTGCTTTCTTTGCAACCTAACAATCTATATTGGACAAATATATAAAAACTAGAAACCTAACAATGTATATAGGACAAATATATCAACTATTGACTTATTCAAAGCAGTATAAGTTAATATAAACTTTTATAGTGAAATAAGAAACTATTTCTTAGGCATTGTTATGCTTTGAAATGACAATTTTAGCCGGACTTAACAGGTATTATTGTATGAGGTTAGTGGACACCTGGGTTGGCGATTTTTTTTTTTCTTTTTTTTGTAAAAATCGAATTTTATTTAATCTAAATCAGATATATATGATTTGAATATATTTCTTTTTATAGATTCTAAACATTGTAGGATTGCTATCTGATATGCGATCTGATTGCTAAAGGATATTTTTAGCATATCAACATAAGGAGCAGTGTTATATAAACTTGCCACAAGTATACAAGGAACGGTATAAGCCGTATGTGAGGACGGTATGCTCAAGTTCACTCGATTTCTCCAAGAGTTTTCTCATCTTGGTGACATTTGCTGCATTGTCTGTTACAACACTTCCAATTTGACAACCAAAATCGTGTTCAGCCTTCTTGATCGAATTTTGTACAGGTTGTAGAAGATATTCAGCAGTGTGAGGTTTCCTTGATGTGTCTATTGTGTCAGCTAAATAAATCTGACCAGTAGATGTTGTTAAGAGTGACACATATTATGGGTTCATTATGGATGTTAGACCACCTATCAATTGAAAGACATACAGTTTCATTACTAAGGTCATCTGCACACTTTTTATATTCCTTTTCATTCACAAGATCCAAGTACTTATCAGCAATATCTTTTCTGGATAGAGGAATATAACCTGGCCTCAGGTTCTGAACTATCTTGAGAAACTGAGGATGCTGAA
>NC_134819.1:39445202-39447702 GCF_046742065.1 Oratosquilla oratoria | reverse complement strand
GTAGTCAACCCTATGTAAGCGTCGTAGGGCGTACAGTCCCTATTTGGGCAAGAAAATTTGTACACAAGGCAGGTACTTTCCATATCTCCAGGGCGTGGTGAGCTATCGTTCTTCATGATGAGGTCCTTTGTGCGGCTGTTCCTGTAGTACACTACCAGCTTTACACGGTCCACAGGGTTAGTAACATGAACATTCCTATTAATTATATTTCTCACACTCTTCTCTTCTTCGCGGTAAGCGGAAGACATGAAAGCTCTATAGAAGAGGCTGTGAGTGGTTCCTTCTTCAACCACGGCTTGTTGTCCCACGTACCATTTGTTTAGAACAGTACGCAGGACACGTTGGCAATCCTGATTGGAATGTCCATTGTTAACCAACATTTGTGTTGCTCGGTCGAACTCCTTCTGCGTAGACGTCCAGGAAGAGCAATGGGTAAGGGCTCTTCTGTAGAAGGAAGCAATGGTAGAGTCCTTGTACTGCTGCGGGCATTCACTTTCACCGCTCAGGCATAGTCCGGGGTTGGTAGGCTTGACATATACCTCGGTCTTCATATGGTCACCTTCTTGCGTGAGGAGGACGTCCAGGAAAGGCAGGGTACCATTTTCAGCTTCCTCTGTCGTGAACCGAAGTCCAGAGATCTCTTGAAGAAGCTGGCGTAGTTCCTCGCGTTCCTCACTGGTCCGGGTTCTCACGAAGATGTCGTCGATGTATCTACCATATGTCATCGGCTGCTGGATCCTGCTGAACGCCTCCTTCTCTACAGATCCCATGAAGAAGTTGGCGAAGAGGACGCCTAAAGGCGACCCCATAGAGACTCCATCTTTCTGCTGATACAGGTTTCCACGGGGGCATCTGAAGGCGGACTCCTGCGTGCATATCCTCAAGAGTTCTCGGAGGTGGTATTCATCAATTGCGAGTAGGGGGTGGGCAGATGACCTGTACAGATGCCTGAGCGGTGAAAGTGAATGCCCGCAGCAGTACAAGGACTCTACCATTGCTTCCTTCTACAGAAGAGCCCTTACCCATTGCTCTTCCTGGACGTCTACGCAGAAGGAGTTCGACCGAGCAACACAAATGTTGGTTAACAATGGACATTCCAATCAGGATTGCCAACGTGTCCTGCGTACTGTTCTAAACAAATGGTACGTGGGACAACAAGCCGTGGTTGAAGAAGGAACCACTCACAGCCTCTTCTATAGAGCTTTCATGTCTTCCGCTTACCGCGAAGAAGAGAAGAGTGTGAGAAATATAATTAATAGGAATGTTCATGTTACTAACCCTGTGGACCGTGTAAAGCTGGTAGTGTACTACAGGAACAGCCGCACAAAGGACCTCATCATGAAGAACGATAGCTCACCACGCCCTGGAGATATGGAAAGTACCTGCCTTGTGTACAAATTTTCTTGCCCAAATAGGGACTGTACGCCCTACGACGCTTACATAGGGTTGACTACTACCAGACTCTCCAGGCGCCTGAGCTATCATCTGACTCAAGGAGGTCCCAAACGTCACTTCCTGGAGAAACATGGCCAGCATCTCACAGGTGATGTCATTCGGCAGAACACTGTCATCATTCAGAGAGAGTCCGACAAGAACCGCCTTGCCTACCTTGAAGCTTTATATATTGCGGATAGTAGGCCGTCTCTGAATTCCCACCAAGACGCCCCTACTATACTGCCTAGTATTAAGCCATTTAGGAGAAGCAAGCCCCGAGGCAGGACAGAAAACATCACACTACACCCTCGGGGTAACGGGGCTCGAGAGAGCGGACAAGCCAGCCAATGAGCGTACGTGGGAAACTGTCCCGCCCTCTCAACCATGAGGGGACCAAAAAAGGTCATCCTTCCAGCCAATCACACGCTGTGTTTCTGTATCTTTGTAATATATAAACTCTTGCATTTGTTCCATCTTTGTATTTTGATAATGACTCAGGTAGAGTCGAAACGTCAATAATGACCGGAATAGGAAATCTTCTCATTCCTTTACCCCTTGCTATAAAGGATACCTTCAGGAAGTTGGAAACTCTGAAGAAGAAATTGATCAGTGCTGAATTTGCAGTTGCTTTTAACCAAGCCTGCCTAAGAGAAAATTTACTCCCGCGGTATATAAACATATACATATACATACATATATATATATATATATATATATATATATATATATATATATATATATGTGTGTGTGTGTGTGTGTGTGTGTGTGTGTGTGTGTGTGTGTGTGTGTGTGTGTGTGTGTGTGTGTGTGTGTAAACACAAACACACACACACACACACACGCACACACACACACACACATATATATATATATATAGATATATATATATATCTGTATGTATGCATGGTCATCTCAATTTATGATAAAAGAAACAATGTACATTTAATATATCTAGAATTTGCGAAGACTTTTGATGCCGTCCAGCATGGAGGACTTCTTACTAAATTAGCTTTATATAGAATAAATGGTAGCCTATTAAGCTGGACTAGTAATTGGTTAACGACCG
>NC_134819.1:39435202-39442702 GCF_046742065.1 Oratosquilla oratoria | reverse complement strand
CTCAATCTACATTCTACCTCCACCTTCACTCCACCTTTTTCTGCTACACTTGCACCCAAGTATCTAAAACTATCCACTTCCTCCAGTCGCTCTCCCTTAATGTTCACTTCCAGTCTACTGCCACTTTCACCCCTTGTACATCTCATCACCTTACTTTTACCCACATTTATCTTTAGCTTTCTTCTATCACATACTCTCCCAAACTCTGCCACCAGCTTCCTCAATCCCTCCTCTGACCCTGCCACAAGCGCAGTGTCGTCCGCAAAAAACAGCTGGCTCACCTCCCACTTTTCTCCATTTTCTTTAACCATCTCCAATCCCTGACCCACTACCCTTGCATTCACCTCTCGCACCACCCCATCCATGTATAAGTTGAACAGCCAGGGCGACATAACGCATCCTTGACGAAGTCCCACCTTTACTTCAAACCACTCACTCTCTCCATTTCTAATCCTGACACAAGCTCTACTACTCTCATAGAAACTCTTGACAGCTCCCAAAAGCTTTCCTCCTATCCCATAAATCTGCATAACCTCCCACAGTGCCTTTCTGTCTACCCTATCATAAGCCTTTTCCAGATTCATAAAAGCCCCAAAAACATCGTTCCCCTTTCCTATAGCTTTCTCATATATCTGTCTTACCACAAAGATCTGATCTACACAACCTCTACCTGTCCTAAATCTACACTGTTCCTCACCAATTACTCCTTCTGTTCCTCTCCTAATCCTCTCAATTAAGATCCTCCCATAAGCCTTCCCTACTACACTTAACAGGCTAATCCCTCTGAAACTACTACATTCACACTTGTCCCCTTTTCCCTTGTAAAGAGGAACTATACAGGCACTTCTCCAGTCCTCCGGTACTATATATATATATATACATATACACATATATGTATATATATACACACACACACACACACACACACACACACACACACACACACACACACACACACACACACACACACACACACACACACACACACACATATATATATATATATATATATATATATATATATATATATATACATATATATGGATGGGGGTTACTAGGCTGGATAGCGTGAGAAATGAGGAGGTGAGGAGGAGAACAGGGGTGGAAAGGGAGCTGGGAGATAGGGTTGATGAAAGAGTATTAGGATGGTTTGGACACATGGAAAGAATGAGTGAAGAAAGACTAGTAAAAGAGGTATGGAAGGCAGATGTGGAGGGAGTGAACATGAGGGGATCTCCTAGGATGAGATGGATGGATGGGGTGAAGGGGGCTTTGGGGAAGAGGGGAATGTCTGTTGAGGAAGGACGGGAGAGGACAGAAGACAGGGGTGAATGGAGAATGGTTGTATATGGAAAATGTTGTGATGCATGAGGTGGAATGGACGGGGGGATGGGGGGTGAGGTAGTGTGTGTGAGCAAAATTTTGACGCAGCCCGAAGGGATTTCTCCCCGTCCTCTCCTTTATATGGGGGGACGGAGAGGGGGGTTCGCCGATTTAATCAAGCGGCCTTGCTGTGGATGTGCTGTGTCTTGCGACACTGCTTCTGACCCAGGGCAGTGGACAGGGTGCAGGGATGACCCGTCATCTAGGAGGTGCTAAGATGGGAGGGTGGAGGGGTGTGGAGTGTTTTCAGGGATGGAACGGGTGGGAATGATTTTATGGCTTTTCCTTTTTGGCTACCTCCCTAGTGAGGGTGAAAAAGCCTTGGTATATGTATGTATGTATATATATATATATATATATATATATATATATACATATATATATATATATGCATACACACACAAGTACACAAGAGAACTCGCAAATTACATCGTTCTCTTGCCAGGAGAGCAGCTGTGACGGCCCCAATACTTGGACCGGTAGAACGTCCACCACCTTAAGAAGGCGCCTTCTATACCATAGAAACCAAGGGGCTATTTTTCAGCATTACATCGATCATTACGATCAGTAGCCTCACCTACAAAAATTTATCGACTCCACTACCATCCTCCTCAAAGAATCGAACTATAGAAAGATGCTAATTGCAGAAGCCGTAGCTATCATCTCCCGACACCCTAACATTAATGTGCAAGTCTCTTCCGACTACATTCTTCCCTCAGCCCACCCCATGAGCACCACGGACTCCAGCCCCACCACGAGCAACCGCCACAAGAACCTCGAGCCCCTCTTCCTAGCTCAGGTGAGTCGGTTCCCTTAGATCAGGAAACTCGGTCAACACGTCCTGTGACTAGGAGACAATCCAGAGCTTATTACCTTCGCCCGGGATCACGGGCGACACCTCCCGGCTAAACAGCAGCCAGCAATCCACCAGAGCCGGGTCACCAGAGCTGCGTGCTAGGCTCGCTCAGGCCGGGATCAGAAGAATCCAGCGACCAATCATCGTTCAGCACTCCACCTGGACCGACCAGCCTGAGCCTTAGACCTCCTTTATAAGGCCTACACCCAGGTGCTTGCTTCATTCTTCTCAGGCCCCACCTGTGGCTTATCAGGAACGCGCTCTACACGCTCGCCGGTGGTGGCGAGGAGATATATCTCCTTTGCTGCTGCCGGCCGACCTCTTCGTTGACGTTGGCAGACGGGTATACACCGCCCGCCTGCCCCCCCCCCCTCGCACCAGCACTGGATCAACTCTACAGGATTTCAAACCAAACCTGGGGAAAAGCAGGCTACTCAGGCCCCACCTGTGGCTTATCAGGAACGCGCTCTACACGCGGGAAGTGAACTCTACTCACTTCCCGTAAGATACACACACACACCTCTCACGAACATAGCTACGCCACACGCACAAATATCTACACTTACTTTTTCCTCGACTAAAATTCGCTTCCTTTCTAACTTTCTCTTCTACTACATCTTTTCATTTCAGTTTACCTCCCACTAAAGATTTTTCCATTTTTCCACCTTTCTCTACTACTACGCCTCCTACCATTTTCAAACTTTTGTTGGTGACCCTAATCCTACTCCCGGCGTCGGCGCCGCCGTCCAAGCTCCCAGTCCATTTCTCCCAAGACACGACCACAAACTGCCCCAAATCGCTCGCTAATTCGCCCGGTGGCAATAGCCCTCTTTTATATTCTACTATCTTTTCATTTTCTTACAGACATTCTTCCCCACCCACAGAAACCGATCCCGCGCAAGCGGGTGGTCTTTCCTAGGAATTCAGAATTCAGAGTTCAGAATTCTTCTCCACGACTCCACGAATGGTAGACCTTCTTGATTCACCATGAAGTCCTCTCACCCTGAAGAAGCCTCCTGGTGAGGCGAATTTTTTTTTTTCGGTGTATTTGTTCAACAGTTTCACACTGTTACATTTTCAAAAATAATAATTGTCGGCACACATCAGCGCGTTTCTTTTTATTAACATTATGGATAATTTCGTTTATAATCTAAACCATGAACAGAAGGAATATTTTTATAAAATGAAGAACTTTCATTTGAAGATAGTCAGATCTATCAGCGCAGTTGACTTCAACCAAAATTGCCTTTGCGAGAACCTGTGCAACAGAAATATATGTGTACATATATATATATATATATATATATATATATATATATATATATACACACACACACACACACACACACACATATATATATATATATATGTATGTGTATATGTATATATATATACATATATATGTATATATATATACTTATATACATATATATTTGTATACATATATATATATATATATACATATATGCATGTATTTATGTATATATATACATGAATATGTGCGTGTGTGTTTATGTGTGCGCGCGTGTGTGTGTGTGTGGTCTGCGCGCATGTGTGTGTGCTTGTGTATGTATATGTGTATGTGTGTGTATGTGTGATTCACCATGGTCTCGGATCACTTGTTGGACTCGTGATCGACAGATGTTAACCTCCCGGGTGAGAGCTCATATATGACCGATCTATTGGTAATACTATGACCTTACGCGGACACACACTCCAAACTCCCCGCCCACGAGAATTGGAGTAACGACTTGTACGCAGCGATACTGAAATTATTTCAGCCCTTGGTGGGATTCGAACCCTGACCGCCGTGACAGCAGTTACGATCGCTACCACTGCGCCATCAAGCCGTGGCAGCGTGGGTGTGTGTGTATGTATGTGTGTGTGTATTTATGTGATTCACCATGGTCTTTTATCACGTGTTGGACTTGTGATCGACAACTATTTCCCTCCCAGAAGAGAGCTCCAAGCTCATACAGGACCGATCTCTGGGTAATGCTGTGACCTTATATGCACACACACACACAATACCCCGCCCAATAGAGTTGGAGTAACGACTCGCAGCGCAGCGGTACTACAATTATTTTAGCACTGGGCGAGATTCGAATCCGGACTGCTGTAGTATGCGTGTGTGTTTGTGTGTATATGTATGTGCGTGCAGAAAGTTATATTCATAGACTGATAGATATATCAATTACATGACTGCTCCACATTATATCGTTCCTCCTCAATTTTCATGGACTTGAAGCTATTTTGTTACCAAGAAATTACCACAGGGATGAATAAATTTGCAGTGTCATCTATAGTAAAGGAATAGCGACTCATTATTAGGAAAGAAAATTTATGATAAGTTTAAACCTTTCTTTAATACACAAAAAAAAAAAACGTGGGCACGCACACACAAAGGCAGAGATATACAGACACAATGATACACACGCACACTCTCATACACAGACACACACTCACACGCACAGACATACAGGGAGAGAGAGAGAGGGGAGGTGTGTAGGGGTGGGCTTAAACTATTTACAACGGAACTGGAGCCACACAGTCTATAGAGCCCATCCGGAGGGTGAACTAGCCTTTGTGATAGAACAGTAGAAATAATTGTTGTGAGGGAAGAAAGACAAAGGGTTTCCATGTTCACTTGTTCCTAACAATAGACTGTGGGAAGCAATAAACTACAGAACAATGTAAACATTAAAATATTCTGGGAGTTTCACTATGAAACCTATTGTAATAATAAAATCTTGAATTTTTGTTTTCCAGTCATAGATAATTCGTATTCTTCATTTAGGCATAAGTCGACGTAATAATTGTTTACCTAAAACAACAACACGATCGCTGTTCTTAAAGTTCAACTTGATTTAATATTACACCCTCTATTTCAGGCGAACCATTAAAGCCCACGTCAATACCGTCGATGTAAATAATAAAAAAAGGTAAAAAAAAACTCATTACTGATCCCTGTGTCACTTTTCTTCACTTACTGCGAATTTCCAGTCCAAGGACGGGCCATTTATTATCGCCTCTTTTGCCCCATTTGGAAACTAGTTTGCCACCCAATTTCTGATGTTGCCCTCAATCCCCGAGGCCCAACTTGGAACATAAACTTGTCGTAGGAAACTTTATCTAAGGCCCATTTGGAAACTTAAATGTACTGCACCAAGAACTTTTTGTACGGTCAGGATTGTGTAATGACTTATAAAAGGATTCTTTTATCTTACTCTATTTTATAGATGTGGATAAAGGGAAAGTGAGAAGACATGGACATAGATATGAACGTAGACATACACATAGATATAGACATAGACATGGACATGAACGTAAACATAGACATAGATATAGACATGGACACGGACATGACATGGACATGGACATGGGGATAGACATAGACATAGACATAGACAGAGCCATAGACAAAAACATATACACAGAAATAGACATATACATAGGTATAGACGCAAACACATATACATAGGTGGAGACACATAGACACAGGCAGACATAGACATATAGACATAGATTTAGACATAAACATAGATATAGACATAAAAGTATTTTGGAGGGATAGAAAGGATAAGAAAAACACACGAACCGAACAAAAATGGAGAAAAATATCTAACTCTGCTTTAAGCACACATGTACACAAGTACGAGGAAAGAAATGTGCTTCCGACCATGAAGACAGGAAATGAAGGCGCGACTCCTTTACCCACCCTCCCCTGTTAGTGTCCGGCGTTGCGCGAGAGGCAATAGACCGGTTCTTTCTCACTAAAAACAGGTAAGATTTCCCCACTTGCCTTGCTCATGCCTACACTGAACAATACCCACCCTCCGCTCTGGCCCTCGCCCTTGTTCCTACTCTTCTCTTCTTTCTTGTCCATTTACTTGCGCTTACCCTAATACGTATATTTGACCCTTCTTCCTCTCTCCTCCTCTCTCCTCCTCTCTTCTCCTCTCTTCTCCTCACTCCTCCTCACTGCTCCTCTCTCCTCCTTACTCCTCCTCTCTCTCTTATTCTCTCTCATTCTCTCTCTCCTCCTCTTTCCTCTTCTCTCCTCCTCTCTCTTTCTCTCTCGTCCCTTTTCCTCTCTTCTCTTTTCTTCCTCTCAATCATTCTCTCTCTCCTCCCCTCTCCTCCTCTTTCCTCCTCTCTCATTCTCTCTCTCCTCCCTTCTCCTCTCTCCTCCTCTCTCCTTTTTTCTTTCTTCCTCTCTCTCCCTCTCTCTTCCTCTCTCTCCATCTTTCCTCCTCTCTACTTCTCTCTAGTCCTCTCTACTCCTCTTTCTTCTTCCCTCCTCCTCCCTCCTCCTCTCTCCTCCACTCTCTCCTTCTTTCTTCCTCTCTGCCCTTCTCTCCTCCCTTCCTATCCCGTCCCTACTCCGCCCCTCTCCTCCCTTCCCGTTCCTTACACTCTCATCCCCTGTCTGTGTTGAAGCTACTACATTGCTTCATATGACCTCTACCAGTAAGTCCCTTTTTATGTCCTCCTCTTATGCTCATTTACCTTCTCTTTCTTGAACACTCGTCTCCCACCCCAACTTCCCTCTATCCCCTTCCCCAATTTTTCCTTCCTTCCCCACCCCTCACATCTCCCCCTTGGCCTTTTCTCCCCTTTTCCTTGTTCATTTATTTTTCTTTCTTCCCCTTGCCTTTCCTATTATACTTTCCTTATTTTTTCCTCACTATCAATGTTATTATCTTGAATACAGTGTTTCCACTGGCTTCCCACCAATATTCTCTCTCTCTCTCTCTCTCTCTCTCTCTCTCTCTCTCTCTCTCTCTCTCTCTCTCTCTCTCTCTCTCTCTCTCTCTCTCTCTCTCTCTCTCTCTCTCTCTCTCTCTCTCTCTCTTTCTCACTATTTCACTATCTCTCTCTCTCTCTCTCTCTCTCTCTCTCTCTCTCTCTCTCTCTCTCTCTCTCTCTCTCTCTCTCTCTCTCTCTGTCTCTCTCTCTCTCTCTCTCTCTCTCTCTCTCTCTCTCTCTCTCTCTCTCTCTCTCTCTCTCTCTCTCTCTCTCTCTCTCTCTCTCTCTCTCTCTCTCTCTCTCTCTCTCTCTCTCTCTCTCTCTCTCTCTCTCTCTCTCTCTCTCTCTCTCTCTCTCTCTCTCTCTCTCTCTCTCTCTCTCTCTCTCTCTCTCCCTATTTCCTCTATTTTTCTGCTTTTCTTTACTCTCCACTCCCCTCCCTCATTTTCCTCCTCTTCCTCTCCTTCTCCTCTCTACATCTTCCAGGCCTTTTCAGTCTTTTTGTCTCTTGG
>NC_134819.1:39412702-39427702 GCF_046742065.1 Oratosquilla oratoria | reverse complement strand
TCTTCTTCTTCGAGTTCTTCGAGTTCTTCTTCGAGTTCTTCGAGTTCTTCTTCGAGTTCTTCGAGTTCTTTTTCGAGTTCTTCGAGTTCTTCTTCGAGTTCTTCGAGTTCTTCTTCGAGTTCTTCGAGTTCTTCTTCTTCGAGTTCTTCGAGTTCTTCTTCGAGTTCTCCTTCTTCTTCGAGTTCTTCTTCTTCGAGTTCTTCTTCGAGTTCTTCTCTTTCGAGTTCTTCGAGTTCTTCGAGTTCTTCTTTTTCGAGTTCTTCGAGTTCTTCTTTTTCGAGTTCTTCGAGTTCTTCTTCTTCGAGTTTTTCGATTTCTTCTTCGAGTTCTACTTCTTCTTCTTCTTCGAGTTCTTCGAGTTCTTCTTCTTCCTCTTCTTCGAGTTCTTCGAGTTCTTCTTCTTCGAGTTCTTCTTCTTCGAGTTCTTCTTCTTCTTCTTCTTCTTCTTCTTCTTCTTCTTCTTCTTCTTCTTCTTCCTCTTCTTCTTCTTCTTCGATTTCTTCGAGTTCTTCTTCTTCGAGTTCTTCTTCTTCACCGTAGTTGGCGGTGTAACCGATTTACCACCAAACGCGAAGGGTCAGTTTATTTTTTAATTATATAGATTCCTATCCTTGTTCCTTTCTTTAAGACTTGTTTTCTTGTCTCCTCACAAGGTTCTTTCTACATATCTCTAATTCACCACGCTTCCTTTTCCCTCCCCTACCTTCTAGTTTCTTTTTATATTACTTTCCTTTTCTGTTCATTTATTGGAGCGGCCTTGCTGTGAATGTGCTGTGTCTTGCAACACTTCTTCTGACCCATGGCAGTGGGCAAGATGCAGGGATTAACTGTCATCCAGAAGGTGCCAAAGTAATGTATGTATGTATGCATATATACATATATATGCAGACACATACAAGCTTCGTATACACTATAATGTACTACTTGAAAGTAGCTAAAGCCTTCATATCCTTCATGATGTAGGTTATTTCCAGCAGTTTCCGGTTTGTAAATTGTACTTTCATATAACCTTTTCGCTTTTCTTGCCTGGAAACAAGACCCGCGGCTTCAGTTACCGTTTTAATACTTCTTTCAACACTTTGTGTGTGTGAAGGCCACTTTGGTAACTACATTGGTGTGTCCTTGGAACTTTTCAAATCTTTACTAGTTTAAGACGTTGTCAAAGGTGGTTTCAAGACTTCATAATTCAAGTGAAGCTTGAGCAATACGATAAGCGTAGGTCTGATCTATGCTAAGGTCTTTGACAACTTCTTCCGGTAACACTGGAATGGGAGAACATATATCAACCTTCGGAAACATTGTATAGACGAAAATCCATGTGAACAAGTTGTATAGATACGGTAAAGGAAACATGGACTGGAGGTGAAGCTTTTATTCCTGACGTTTCGTCTATCGACTTCGGAAACATTTTTTTTTTATATAGGTGTGTTGCTTCATCCAGCATGTTGCCAAGGGTACCTGACCAATTATTGTAGCTTTTTCTAGGGCCATCAAGTTCTTGGATGAGGTGACGAATGGTCAGTTTATCTGTATGTAAATCACACACCAGCCTTGTAAGTTTTCTTTTCCCATTTTTTCTCTAAATGATTCACCTCTCTTCCAGCCAGAATAATATATTATCAGCTGTTATCTCAGCATTCTTTTTTCATTCCTCTTCAGTTTCAGGCGGAAAGTGAAACAAAAACCAACCACCAGGCTCAGAGCAGACAGTGTAGTGTTCTTCTTTGATTAGATCTGGAATTTTTCTATTTACTCCCTCTATTTCTAGCATAATTTTGGTTTCCTTCATTCATCCATCTTTCAATTCTTTTTCTTATTGACGGTATATTCTATTCACTGATTTGTTGTGCTTCTCTAATTTCATTATGATCAACAAGTAAGGATGAACTTCCTTGGGTGATGACGCCTCCATCTATCCAAGCGGCAGATGCGATTTCCTTAGCCTCATAGAGTCCAGCATGGTGTCGAATACTAGCTAATGCAATGTTCGAATTATCTATTGTGTTGTATTTTCTTTTCTTTGGTAAAGCTTCAGAAGTCACTTTATAACTGTCGTCTGACGTTGCTTCATCTTGTTCAGAAGAATCATTAAACAACTGATAAACATTATGGCAATGCCATGATTCTCTTTGCATGACTTCTTCATTCTTCATTCTATTCTTTTCTTTTCTTTTTTCTTCTCTCTGATAAGTTCCTTTCTTTTTACAGAAGTAATCTATCTATTCCTTTCTGCATAACATATTGAGCCTATGTGCATACTGCTTTGGCCTTCTGCTTTTGTTTTCTGTGATCTGATGAAGTCTAGTTCTAAAACAGGTATTTTCTTTTCACGAAGGCAAAAGCAGTCAGTGTGCGAATGATTTTTTCTCCTATCAGAGGGAGAACAATATGTTTTTTAACACAGGAGTATAGAAAACTTGCAACTCAAAATATCAAACAATTTATCAAGGGGGGGGGGCAAAGTCCGACTGTCACTTCCCCGTAGTGCCCCCTGGGTAACGCTAACGACTGCGGTGAAGCTATGACAGGCATAGTAAGCCGGTAGTGGATGGAAACCTGCTTGAGAACCACATGCTGTTATAAAAGAAAGACGATATGATGACCGCACCGACTGAAGGAGTCTGACGCAGACTGACAGGTCTACATAGACCTATCAGGCGGATGGTGAGAAAGGTGAAAAAGTGTAGAAATGCATTTTTCTTTGCCAAGTTTCCTTTACCAAGAGATACTTCAACTGCTCTTTCCTACAATCCTTTAACTTTTAGCTCAACTGTTCGACACTGGATGATCACTGAGGGTTTGAATAGGGCATTAGCTGTTGTCCATTAGTGCAGATGATGGGGTATGATATGACTGATGAGCTCCTTATCCGTATAGTTCCTTCTGTTTTTTAAATTTTGTTCCTGAAAGAGTAACCCAAATCTCAAAATGAATCATTGATGGAAGCTATGACACTAGAAGCTTTATACATATACATACACATATACATATACATATACATATACATATAGATATACATATACATATACATATACATATACATATACATATACATATACATTTACATATACATATACATATACATTTACATATACATATACATATACATATACATATACATATACATATACATATACATATACATATGCATATGCATATACATATAATATACACATACATATACATATATATATATACATATACATATGCATATGCATATACATATACATATACATATACATATACATATACATATACATATACATATACATATACATATACATATACATATACATATACATATACATATACATATACATATACATAGACATATACATATATACATATACATATACATATACATATACATATACATATACATATACATATACATGTACATATACATATACATATACATATACATATACATATACATATACATATACATATACATATACATATACATATACATATACATATACATATACATATATATATATACATATACATATACATATATATATACATATACATATACATATACATATACATATACATATACATATACATATACATATACATATACATATACATATACATATACATATACATATACATAGACATAGACATATACATTCAACAAGAACCCACTGTGTTGGATATGAAGAAATGAAATAGATGATATCCATATATTTTGATCACGGACTGTGATCCTCTTCAGTGGAATACAGAGTAGTGGAGCAAAAGGCATGCCTTATGTACAGAGAAAGAGGGAGGAACATGGGTAGGACTCAGGTAGCGTCTAATGCTTTGCGGGGCAAGTCACCCGCCTTCACCAAAGATGGTAATAATTTGTTGACTACCCAGGTAATAATGCAGACAGGTGACCATTGTCCATTTGAAATATCAAAATTAGGAAATTATATGGATATCATCTATTTCATTTCTTCTTATCCAACACAGTGGGGTTTTGTTGAAATTTACGAATGTGTTACGACATTATTTTGTAGTTATATACATATACATATACATATACATATACATATACATATATATATATATATATATATATATATATATATATATATATATATATATATATATATATATATATATATATATATATATATATATATATATATAACACAGGAACCCACAGTCGGAGAAAGAATAAACTTCGAATAAAGAATAATCCTATATTTCGGCTATCAACTGTAGCCCTCTTCAGGAAAGTACATAAGAAAGAGAACAGAGGGGACTTATAAACTACAGTAAGAAGAGATGTGGACAGTTGACCTCACTCAGACGCGGGGCTAACTGGGGTGGCGGAGGAGGGAGGGGGTGAGGAGAGGGGAGGATGTAAAGTCCGCACGAGCTTATTTATTGCTGCGCGTGAGATAATGTCAGGTGTCCACTGCCCTTTAGAAATATTAATATTAGGGCATTCCTCAATTAATGCTGATTCGACTATTTTCCTCCTGAAACCACAGTGGGACTTGAACACTAATCTGGCCTTACCCCAGTCGAAAGAATGATTCTTATTTTTAACATGAAGAAATACAGCCGAATTTTCCTGCCCATACCTAATTGACCTTTTATGTTCTGCCAATCTAGTGTTCAAGTCTCTCCCGGTTTGACCCAAGTAAACCAAATCACAATCTTTGCAGGGCAAACAATAAACACCAGGTGACTCAACTTCCTTCGGCTTTTGTTGAACGTTCACAATTTGCTTACGTACGGTGTTAGGATAGTGATAGGCAATAGTGAGACGTTCACGAGGAAACAATTTAGTAGAAGAACTGATGGTATTATTGAATGGAATTTTTAAAATGTCCTTAAAGGAGCGGTGAAAATTTGAGGGGACGGAAGTTTTAAAATGGTTGGCCCTAGCCTTACTGAGGGCTTGGTCCAGAAACCAAGGTGGATAAGCCAACTTCTCAAGTTGACATTTGATCACCTCAATCTCTTGGTCCAGAAATTGAGGACTGCAAATCCTGAAAGCCCTCAAGAAAAGGCCAGAGGCAACACTTTTCTTGACATTGTCAGGGTGATTGCTAAAAAAGTGGAGATAACTGCCTGAATGGGTGGGCTTACGGTATACTGTAAAGAATAAATTATCATCAGTTCTTCTTAACAAAATATCCAAGAAAGGGATTTGGTGTCCTTCTTCCCATTCAACTTTAAATTTAAGATTCGGGGTCAATTGGTTCAATTTATCATGGAACACTTCAAATGGGCCCCAACTGTCATCCCATGCCGAAAAGATATCGTCTACGTACCTGAGCCAAATCATTTCGGGCGGTTTGATGCTGGGCAAAAGGGTACACTCAAAATACTCCATGTACAAATTGGCCAAAACAGGAGACAAATTGGAACCCATACTGCATCCGAATTTTTGACGGAAGAATTGGTCTTGAAAGGAGAAAACATTTGAAGAAACACACAGGCGAACTAAAGCAAGAATTTTGTTGACAGGGAGGGGGAAAGAGTCTTATATATCATACCACACTTCTATCTTCCTTTTTTTCTACATCTTCTTTTCCAAGACCTACTTTACTTTATCCATGTACTCCTGTTCTTCTTATCTTTTATATTATTTTTACTTCTAATCATCTTCCTTTTCTTTTTATTTTCCCTTTTCATTCATCTTTCCTCTTCCTTCATTTTTTTTTTGTTACTCGCCTTTCGTGTATTTATACTCAACCGTCTTTTTTTTCTCATTTATCCTCTCCTCATACCTTTTATTAAACTCTCAATTGTTTCAGCCCTTATATCTCTTGACAATAACATTTTACCTACCTAAATTATATCTGTTGGAGGTTTCCTACATATTACTTCGTGTCATATGTATTATCTTTCATTTAGTTATATATAGTTATATTTGATCTTATTCTACGCTATTATATTCTGTTTTATTTTACGTTATTTTATTTTATTTTATTTATTTCATATAAATTTAATTTTACTTTATCCTATTTCATTCATCTTTATTCTGTTTTATTTTGTTTTATTTGCTACTATAATTTATTCTATCTTACTCTATCTTGTACTGTACTTCATCTACACCATTTTTTTTTCACGACATTTACTTTATGCCTTCCACATGATGTATCCTTGCTTTTCTGTTTCTATAAAGTTTCCATCGATCAAGAAGTTTTTTTTTCTTTTCCACTGAGAAAATTCTCCATATTTCTCTTGAAGAAACATTTTCTTCATCTGACAATTAATATTGCATCACGATTCTAATTTTAGGAATAAGATACTCTTACGATTTAATCTGACATATCTTAGAAAAAATAGTTCAACATTTACTTTCATGGTTATTGCTTTTGTCATGCTTTCTCCATTCTTCTTCTTTGTTTCTTTTTCTTCCCCTATCTTGTCTCTCTCTATTTGGTTTCAATAATTCTATTTGTATACGTAATCTTATATGCCCCCATATATATATGTATGTATGTATGTATGTATGTATATATATATATATATATATATATATATTTGTATATATATACATACATATATATATACATATGTATATATATATATATGTACATATATATATTTGTATATATATACATATATATATATATATATATATATGTATGTATGTATGTATATATATGTCAATGTAATTGTATTGGGAGACATTAATACTAGGGTAGGAAACGAACCAATAGACGGAGTAATTGGGAAATATGGAGTTCCAGGTAAAACTCGTAGTGGAGAATTGATGGTGGAGATGTGTCTCGAGAGTTGATGATAGCAAATACAATGTTTAGGAAGAAAGTCAAACATAAGTACACATGGGAGAGGGTGGTGGATGGAAGGGTGGCAGCTATAGCGTTAATGGACTGTATAGTGGTTACTAGGAGAATGATAGGAAGAGTTAAGGATGTACATGTTCTAAGGGGAGAGAGTTGGGGAATATCAGATCATTTTCTGGTGGAAGGTAAATTGAGAGTGAATAGGTGGAGAAAGAAGAAAAGGACAGAAGGTAGGGAGGTACATAAAATGAACTGCTTGAATGAGTAAGAAAAGGAGAAGGAGTATAAGAAGAGGCTGAGAGAGGAGAGGGAAGGAGTGAACGATAGAGTAGAACTAGGACTGGAGGAGGAATGGGGATAGTTCAAGGAGGGAGTCATAAGGTGTGCAAAGATGGTGTGTGAAATAAGGAGGGCGAGAGGAAATAGAAGGAAGGGTTGTGAGTGGAGGGATGAGGAAGCAAAGAAGGGTGTAGAAGAGAAGAAGCAGGTTTTCATAGATTGGCTACAAATTAGGACGAGGGAATTATATGAGAGGTACAAAGTAAAGAGAAGGGAAGTTAAGCATAAGATATAGGAGTCAAAGAGGAGAGCTGATTTGAAATGGGTTAAGAGTATGACAGAAATTTTTAAAAGTAATAAAAAGATGTTTTGAAAAGAAATTAAAAGAGGAAGAGGAGGCAAATCAAGTAGAGAAGAAAAGGTAAAAGGTTCAGATGGAGAGATGATAATGGAAGAGAAGTCAGTGAGAGGAAGATGGAGCAGATTATTTAAGGGAGTTGCTAAATGTGAAGGAGGATAGGGAGGGAAAGGTAGTTGCAGTGGGAAGCGCTAAGAAAATGAGAGTGATGAGTGAGGAAAATGGAGGAGAAATGGGGAAAGATGAAGTGAAAGCAGCTGTTACTATTATGAGAGGGGGTAAGGCACCTGGTCTGGATGGATGCCATGAAGAATGTCTGAAAATATGAGGTACAGTTATGGTGGACTGGCTGGTAAGGTTATTTAATATTCGTTTAAGAGAGGGTAGAGTGCCGGAGGACTGGAGGAGTGCCTGAATAATTCCACTTTACGAGGGAAAGGGGGACAAGTGTAAGTGTAGTAGTTTCAGAGGAATCAGCTTGTTGCTTGTAGTTGGGAATGCTTATGTGAGGGTTTTGATTGAGAGGATTAGGAAAGGAACAGAGGTAGTAATTGGTGAGGAACAGTGTGGTTTTAGGACAGGTAGGGGTTGTGTAGTTCAGATTTTTCTGGTAAGACAGATATGTGAGAAAGCTATAGGAAAAGGTAGGGATGTTTTTTTTATGGATTTCGAAAAGGCTTACGACAAGGTAGATAGGAAGACACTGTGGGAGGTACTGCAGATATATGGGATAAGAGGAAAGCTGTTAAGAGTAGTCAAGAGTTTTTACGAGAGTAGTAGTGCTTGTGTTAGGATTAGAAATAGTGAGAGTGAATGGTTTGGGGTAAAGGTGGGACTGCGTCAGGGATGTGTTATGTCGTCCTGGCTGTTTAATCTATACATGGATGGGGTGGTGGGAGAGGTGAATGCAAGGGTAGTGGGTCAGGGATTGGAGATGGTTAAATAAAATGGAGAAAAGTGGGAGGTGAGCCAGCTGTTGTTTGCGGACGACACTGCGCTTGTAGGAGGATCAAGGGAGAGATTGAGGAAGTTAGTAACAGAGTTTGAGAAGGTGTGTGAAAGAAGTAAGCTGAAGATAAATGTGGGTAAAAGTAAGGTGATGAGATGTACAAGGGGAGAGAGTGGTAGCAGGCTGAAAGTGAGTATTAAGAGAGACTGGAGGAAGTGGATAGTTTTAGATACTTGGGTGCGAATGTGGCAGGAAAGGGAGGAGTGAGGATGGAGGTGGAATGTAGATTGAGAGAAGCGAGTAAATGCCTTGGTAGATCAAAATGTGTAATGAGAAATAGACATTTGGGAATGGATGCTAAGAGGAGGTTATATGAAGGAGTGATTGTGCCAACAGTAATGTACGGGGCAGAAACATGGAACATAAGAGAGGAAGAGAGGAGTTTGAATATGTTTGAGATGAAATGTCTGAGAAGTATGGTAGGGGTTACTAGTCTAGATAGAGTGAGATATGATGAGGTGAGGAGAATAGTGGTTGAAAGGGAGTTGGGAAATAGGGTTGATGAAAGAGTATTTGGATGGTTTGAACACATGGAAAGAATGAGTAAAGAAAGACCAGTAAAAGAGGTGTGGAAGGCAGAGGTGGAAAGATGAATATGAGGGGGTCGTCCTAGGATGAGATGGATAGATGGGGTAAAAAGGGCATTACGAAAGAGAGGAATGTCTGTTGAGGAAGGACGGGAGAGGACAGAAGATAGGGGTGAATGGAGAATGGTTGTGGATGATGCTGTGATGCATGAGGGGGAGTGGGTGGGAGATGGGGGTGAGGGAGTATGTATGAGAAATAAATTGACGTAACCCGTAGAGATTTCTTCCCGTCTTCTCCTTTTCTGCATGAGGAAACGGAGAGGGGGGGGGGAGTCGGAATTAATGAAGCGGCCTTGCTGTGGCTGTCCTGTGTCTTACGACACTGCTTCTGACCCAGGGTAGTAGACAGGATGCAGGGATGACCAGTCATACAGAAGGTGCAAAGATGTGAGGGAGGGAAGAGGGTGGAGGGGAGTGGAGCATGTAGGGGATGGAATTGGTGGGAGTGGGCTCTACGCCTTTTTCTTTTTGCCTACCTCCCGTGTAAGGGGAAAAAAGCCTTTGGTATATGCATGTATGTATATATATATATATATATATATATATATGTATATATATATATATATATATACATATATGTATATATATATATGTGTACATATATATATATATATATATATATATATATATATACATATATATATTGTGATGGCCCACCTTCCTCCGTGTATTTAAACATCTGCATATGTTTCTGTATTCCATGTATAATCATGTATGTCCCGTAAATTGCCTGTGTACGTGTGGTTTTCTTTATCTCCTCCCCTCCGATCCTGTCCCTACTGCTCGTCTGAAAGTCCAGACTAGTTCTGTCCAGTTCTTCTTTTTCCTTCCTCCCGTCCTCGCCAGCCCTATATATACGGCGTTCAACCAGTGCCAGAGGGACTCTTCCTTTGGTTATCAAGACGTAACTTACCCTCCCGCATCGCTTTCGCTCTTTCCATCCCCTTGTGTTACACGTAACTTAGGTTATTCTCATGACTTGGTTTTCTGTTCAGGTAAAGGAAATATTTGTTTTACAAAAGTTACGAATTGTCTATTGGTTAATTATTGTTGTAAAGATATATTACAATTGTTTTGTTGACTTTTTTCATTAATTAAAATAATTATTGACGTTACCTTCCGTTTGGATTTGCCTTAACTACATCAAAGCCACAAAGTACAAACCCCTCCTAGACAGAAAGTCCTTATTTCCTTGCAGAAGGCATAATATATATATATGATTATATATATATATATATATTTATATATATATATATATATATATATATATATATGTATATATATATATATATATATGTATACATATGTATATATATACATATATATATATATAAGAGGTACATTTATAGGCATTGCTGAATACCAATGTAACACATTGTAACATTGTAACAGTGCACGGACATTGTAATATTGTAACAGTGCACGGACATTGTAACAGTTCAGGGACACCGAAAACGTATTAATAATTTTTCGCCTCTCGCAGAGGCTTCTTCAGGGTGAGAAGGACTATAACTTCGATGGCTGTCAAGAAGGTCCTCTGCTGAGGAAGATTAGGCGAAGAATATTGGTTGAAGGATGCTGTCGGTCCTTAAAAAGCAGGGACATTTGGTTAAGTAGGAGAGTTCATCGTAAGTCTTCAGGCGAGATCACTGAGGAGAGCAGGAAAAGTTAAAGGAAGTCTCTGGATGATGAGAGGTCAAACTAAATCTCTGGGTGAGATCACTTGGGGAAGGGAAAGACGGAAGAAGTATCTGGGTGAGGTCACTATGAGAAGGAACGCGAGGTTGAAGGGAATCCTTGGGTGAGGTCATCAGTCTCATCACTTAGCGGATGGGGGAAACTCTAGCTCGACTTAAGGTTCTAGATCTATGGGCTGTGGGTTTTGGTGTTGCTGAGGGCCCTGGCAAACGTTACGTTCTAGTGGGTATTCTGGGGTATCTCGTTCATGAAAACGTTGTCGTGCATGTACAGCTTGCTGAACATTGAAGGAGGGGTGCTGAGTTGCAATAGCTACAGCTTCAACAATCTGCACTTTTTTTCTGGGATGTAATAGTGTTTTGTACTAATGTACTTAGTAGTGGCTTCATATCGTGGTGGTCAATGAAGTGTTAGAAGAGAAAGAGCCTTGGTTTTACTGGTATTGGAGACGTCTTCTGAGTGTGGTAGAGGTTCTACAAATGTAGAAAAATAAAACTGTCACAGCAACCCTCCTGGCATGTTAAATCATAAACTACATTAGTTGAGGCCTCTTTCGGGATCTGTAATGTAGTGTCATAATTCAACATTTACTTTCATGTTTATTCTTTTTGTCATGTTTTCTCCATTCTTACCCTTTTGTTTCTTTTTCTTCCCTTATCTTGTGTCTCTCTATTTGGTTTCAGTAATTCTATTTGCATACATAATCTTATATGCATACACACACATACACACACACACACACACACACACACACACACACACACACACACACACACACACACACACACACACACACACACACACACACACACACACACAAACAAACAAACAAACACACACACACACACACACACACACACACACACACACACACACACACACACACGTGTGTGTGTGTGTGTGTGTGTGTGTGTGTGTGTGTGTGTGTGTGTGTGTGTGTGTGTGTGTGTGTGTGTGTTCACTTGGTCTTTGGATCACGTGTTGGACTCGTGATCGACAGCTATTTCCCTCCCGGAAGAGAGCTCAGAGCTCGTAGGTCCAATCTATGGGTAATGCTATGACCTTACACACACACACACACACACACACACACACACACACACACACACACACACACACACACACACACACACACACACACACACACACACACACACACACACACACACACACACACACACACACACACCCAGCTCCCCACCCACTAAAGTCAGAGTAACGACCCGAAGCGCAGCGGTACCGAAATAATTTCGGCCCTGGGCAGGATTCGAACCAAGAACTATGGGCCACTATGGTAGCAGTTCAGCGCTCTACCAACTGCGCCACCGTGTGTGTGTGTGTGTGTGTGTGTGTGTGTGTGTGTGTGTGTGTGTGTGTGTGTGTGTGTGTGTGTGTGTGTGTGTGTGTGTGTGTGTGTGTGTGTGTGTGTGTGTGTGTGTGTGTGTGTGTGTGTGTGTGTGTGTGTGTGTGTGTGTGTGTGTGTGTGTGTGTGTGTGTGTGTGTGTGTCTGTATGTATGTACAGATATTCAAAGAATGCCACCATTCAATGCTTTTTCTGTCTTCTTATCTAGATCACACACTCAATCCAACATTCATAATATGTAGTATACTTTTCAGTGTTATTTTTTTCATATTCTTTGGTTTTCATTTACACTCACTCCACCATTTTGTTTCATATTTTTGAATATCTCTTTCTTCGTTTTTTCAGCTTGTATACATTTTGGATTTTCTGCCTCTTCTGTTCTCACATTTTGAAGCATTGTGTTTGCTTTGCCCCGTCAAGACCTCTTGACTCTTTTTATTCATTTGATACGTGTGCCCTTTTCTTTTGTTTTGACTGCTGTCATGGATTCTTATTCAAATGAAAGGATATAGTCGCAGTTACGCCCTCAAAATGTCCTTTCCTTTTAGCCTATACTTGCTGAATGTATTTTATATTCATCAAATGAAAAAAATTCTTAACCGAAAGTGAAATGTGTTGCTGGCAGAGGAATATTTGTCACACAATGAAAGAGACTGGGAAGCTGAATATTTCATGTATATATATATGTATATATATATATATATATATATATATATATATACATACATACATACATATACCAAGGCTTTTTCCCCCTTAGAAGGGGGGTAGCCAAAAAGAAAAAGGCATAAAATCATTCCCACCCATTCCATCCCTGAATACACTCCACACCCCTCCACCCTCCCTCTTCTCTTAGCACCTCCTGAATGACGGGTCATCCCTGCACCTTGTCCACTGCCCTGGGTCAGAAGCAGTGTCGCAAGACACAGCACATCCACAGCAAGGCCGCTTCATTAAATCGGCGACCCCCCCTCTCCGTCCCCCCATTGCATAAAAGGAGAGGACGGGGAGAAATCCCTTCGGGCTGCGTCAAACTTTGCTCACACATACTACCCCACCCCCCATCCACCCGCCCATTCCACCTCATGCAATCACAACATCATCCATATACAACCATTCTCCATTCACCCCTGTCTTCTGTCCTCTCCCGTCCTTCCTCAACAGACATTCCCCTCTTCCCCAAAGCCCCTTCACCCCATCCATCCACCTCATCCTAGGACGTCCCCTCATGTTCACTCCCTCCACATCTGCCTTCCACACCTCTTTTACTAGTCTTTCTTCACTCATTCTTTCCATGTGTCCAAACCATCCTAATATTCTTTTATGAACCCTATCTCCCAGCTCCTTTTCCACCCCTGTTCTCCTCCTCACCTCCTCATTTCTCACTCTATCTAGCCTAGTAACCCCCATCATACTTCTCAGACACCTCATCTCAAACACATTCAAACTCCTTCTCTCTTCTTCTCTTATGTTCCATGTTTCTGCCCCATACAGTGCTGTTGGCACAATCACTCCTTCATATAGTCTCCTCTTAGCATCCATTCCTAATTGTCTATTCCTCATTACACTCTTTAATCCACCAAGGCATTTACTCACTTCTCTCAATCTACATTGTACCTCCACTTTCACTCCACCTTTCCCTGCCACATTTGCACCCAAGTATCTAAAACTATCCACTTCCTCCAGTCGCTCTCCCTTAATGCTCACTTACAGTCTACTGCCACTTTCACCCCTTGTACACACACACACACACACACACACACACACACACACACACACACACACACACACACACACACACACACACACACACACACACACACACACACACACACACACACACACACACACACACACATATATAATATATACATATATATATATATATGTGTGTGTGTGTGTGCGTGTGTGTGTACATAAATACATATAATATATATATATATATATGTATGTATGTATATATATGAATATATATATATATATATATATATATATGTATTTACATATGTATATATATACATATATATTTATATATATACATATAATATATATATATATATGCATATATATGTATATATATATGCATATACATATGTGTATACTGTATATATATATATATGCATAAACATATGTATATATATATATTATACATATATATATATGCATATACATATGTATATGTATATTTAATGGAAACTTTTATACTCAAACATTTGGTATGGCCATGGGGAACTGTCTGTCTCCAATTCTTAGCAATTTGTATATGGAGTTTTTTGAAAGAGAGTTATTACCAAACATTCTTCCAATTAATGCAGTTTGGTACAGGTATGTTGACGACATATTATGCATTTGGCCTAATGATCAATATTTGGATACTTTTTTGTCAGATTTAAATAATTTGGTGCATTCCATTAAATTCACAGTAGAGGTTGAAGAAAATAATATGTTACCATTTTTAGATGTAAATATTTACCGATGTGGAAGATACTTTAAATTTGACGTTTACAGGAAGCCGACCAATGTCCTCTCGTACATTCATTTTTACTCGTATCACAGTCAAAAGTCCAAGCTGTCAGTTTGTTCTTCAATGTTCCTGAGAGCTTATAGAATTTGTTCCCCTGAGTTCTTGGATCAAGAAATACAATTCATCTATGACATTGGAGAAAATTTAAAATATCCAAAACATCTTATTGATAAAACAAAAATCAAAGCTAGGAAATGTTTTCTTAATACGTCGCAGGTCAAACCATTTAATTATAAAAATATGCTAACAATTCCGTACCACGAAAATTTAATCCATCTTCCCAGCATTTTTTAAAAATTTGGTATCCAGATAGTATTCAAAAATAATAACAACATTAAGAGTCTGTTAATTAGAAATTCCCCAAGAAGTAAAGAAGGATGTATTTATAATATACCATGTAAAAATTGTGATTTTATT
>NC_134819.1:39395202-39407702 GCF_046742065.1 Oratosquilla oratoria | reverse complement strand
ATTACACAGTCTATCCAGTTTCTTATGAAGAATTTCTAGGTGTTTACCACTTATATAGGAAGCTTTTTCCCAAGCTACCCAAGATAAAAATTTGTAGGTGTGATCATTGGGACACAATAACCTGAGATTCCTCGTGGCGGACCTCACTTAGTGGTAGGCAAGGTCATATTCCAGTGAAGCTAGCTTGATGCGTTCGTTTAGGAATTCCCTGATGTAGGCGGGAAAACTATGACCCAGGTGGCTATGCTTATGGAATCCGAACGACTTCGGGCACACTTGTTCTTCTATACATTTTGATAAAAATTGACGTTGGTTCTTCCTCTTCTTGCTGGCGATGATGGAAGATTCAAAATGTCGATGAGCTTGCTTGAGTCCATCTTGTAGAAAGTATATGAATATATTTATATGTATATATATATATATATATATATACATATATATATATATATGTTATATATATATATATATATGTATATTACATATATATATATATAATATATATACATACATATATATGTATATGTATTGTATATATATATATACATATATATATACTTATATATACGTATATGAATACATATTCATATGTATATATATGCATATATATGTATATATATATGTATATGTATATGTATACATATATATATGTAAATATATATGTACTTATACATATATATATATATATATATATATATATATATATATATATATATATGTATATATATACATACATATGTGTATATATATATAAATATATATGTATATATATATATATATATATATATATATATATATATATATATAAATGCAAATAACCCACGGTTTTCGTCTATTTAAATAATTTTTTAAGAAATTTTTCATAATGTCTTAAATAGACGGTTACTAAGTTGTTGTTTTTTCTATTTGCATATTTTGTGTATCACGTGTTGTTTGTGATTTATTTGGATATATATATATATATATATATATATATATATATATATACATGTATATATATATATATATATATATATATATGTATGTATTTATATATATATATATATAAATATATATATATATACAATGTACATATATGTGTGTGCGTGTATATTTATGTATTGTATATATATATATATATACATATATATGTATGTATGTATATACATAGAGGTGTGCTTTGAAAAAGCACAACTGCGAAACTAGTCGATAATAAACTCAAGACTAAGACTACTGTACTTCCTACACCGCTTACGTCATATATATATATATATATATATATATATATATATATATATATATATATATATATATATATATATTCAACCACAACTCACTTTAGTTCGAAGCCATCAACATTGGAAAATTTGAGCAGGAATACATATAGAAATTGAAACGAATGATAGATGTAAGTCTGTTCACTTGGACCCATTTAGTGTTACACATATATTCATACATATATATATATATATATATATATATATATATATATATAAGTAATATATATATATAAATATATATACAAATATAAATAAATATATACATATATATATGCATATATATTAATATATATACATATATATATATACATATATATATATTTATACATATATATATGCATATATATATTTATATATACATATATATGTATATATATATGTATATATATGTATATATATATATATGTTCAATCACAATTCACTTTAATTCTAAGCCATCAATATTGAAAAACTCTAAGATTCTTATCTGCAGAAATTGAAACGAATGATAAATGTAAATATGTTCACTGGGACGCATTTAGTGGTTTACATACATACATAATTACACACACACACACACACACACACACACACACATATATATATATATATATATATATATATGTATATATATATATATATATATATATATATATATGTATGTATGTATGTATGTATGTATGTATGTATGTATGTATGTATGTATGTATGTATGTATGTATGTATGTATGTATGTATGTATGTATGTATGTATGTATGTATGTATGTATGTATGTATGTATACCAAGCTGTCAGTCGCGCGGCGACAGTAGATCTGGCATTGAATTGGCAGTAGTCGAGCTTGGACAGCCAAACGTCAGGATATTGGCGAGAAAGGAAATACTGCGGGGTGAACAGGATTTTTTTAGAGTTGAATTTAGTCGTCGATAATAATATATCTCGCTCTATATGCGAGAAGGGAGTGGGGATTTGGAGAGAGTTGGCGAGGGAGATGACGACTGTGCGTTTCAAGACGTGCCCCAAGGCAGTCTGCAAGCATGGGGTTCAGAGGAAATAGGAGCTGGTACTGCACGTGAGTTCCTTAAAAAAGCATTGTTCGACCCGATGTTGTCGGCCGAGGTCCAGATCTTTGAGGTTTAGATATGAAAGGTATCTCTCAGTCGAAAAAAGTTGATTGGTGTAAGATTGGGAAGGACGTTTTTTGTGTTGGTTTCGTAATCAGAAGCGTGCTGTTCTCGCATTTGTATAGTTGTTGGCTTGAATCCTACACTTATCTCCGATTCCTAGTAGTGACTTTTACCTGCCCCAATGGCCCAAGAGTATAGGGAGAAAATTGAAGGGTTCGGCCGCAGTTATTCAACCCTTCCTTTGTTAAAAAATGCTTATCTGTGGCCTTGTTTCTCATCTGTTCCTCGTGTATTTGAAATCCAGGTATCCCTTCCCAGATAATCGTGAGTGTTGTAGACATTTCTAACCTCTGCATTCTAAAGCACGTTCCTCAAACGGTCGTGCTCCACAATGAAATCTGCTGTGGAGGTAGATTGAGGGAAGACAATAATCATCTGATAGGATGGGCTAGAAAAGACACTATTAACAAATAAAAAAGGCGAAGAGCCTACGCCAGGAGACGCTAAGTAGCTGTGACCGAGGTCGTCACCTTTGCCCTAAGCGCTACTTGGACTGATTTGGCAGGGAACAGCCACTGCTGGAAATCGGAGAGCAGTGCGTGATTCGAACCCAAAAGTAAGTGAATGTGAGACCAGCACGTTTTAAATTACACCAGAGAGAATAAATAGTGATGAAATTTTCAAATCAAAAAGGAAAACAAAGGATGATGACTATTTCATTTTCATATTCTCTTTTGTGTCCGGTAGAGGCCAAAATAAGCATAATCTTCTCTGGAGAATGTATGGACATAGAATGCAACATATAAAAATTGACTTGACTTTCCGGTTTTAAATTGAGATGTAACAAAAACGTTTGAATAAAAAAAAATCATGTTTTGGTAGCAGTTTGCCAAACCTCATTATTTTCTCCAATGTGGAAACACATTAGATTGGTTAAAAAAAAAAATTGATATGTGAACAATGAATAGATTGAATTTTTGAACAATCGATACCTACTTCAAGCCAAGGTGATAAAGTATGAACAGAATAAATTCATATTATAATTGATATGGAATAATTGACATTATTTTGTTGTAGTGGGAACGTTGAATAAAACGTATCATATGTAACATGAAGATCTTTAACCGAATATTGATGAATATTACTTAAATCTAAAATTATATATATGTATATACATATTTATATACACACACACACACACACACACACACACACACACACACACACACACACACACACACACACACACACACACACACACACACACACACACACACACACATACACACACACACACACACACACACACACACACACACACACACACACACACACACACACACACACACACACACACACACACACACACACACACACACACACACACACACACACACACCACACAAACACATTATAAAATATATATATATATATATATATATATATATATATATATATACATATATATATATATATATATATATATATATATATATATATATGTGTGTGTGTGTGTGTGTGTGTGTGTGTGTGTGTGTGTGTGTGTGTGTGTGTGTGTGTGTGTGTGTGTGTGTGTGTGTGTGTGTGTGTGTGTGTGTATAAAGTACCCTGAGATCAAAAGAAAAGCTATGTAACATACTTCAATAACCCCATTTTCATTAATCATTCTAATAAAAAAAAATTATATGCATTGTAAAATGCCATTCCAGCTGATGATTTTAACAAAATGAAAAATACAAACAATACCAAGAACAACAAAGGAGCTGTGGGAAACAATTAGTAAATGAAAATACGCATTACTAAATTCAATTGTATTAATCATTCCAATGACATGCATTTAATATTCATTGCAAAACGTCAATTAGGCTTACAGTTTTCATCCAAAAAAATCTAAAAATAAATGACAAAAACAAAATAATTATTAGATAGTTGGAAGATTCCAGCAATACTTGATGGTTAGGGTACAGTACATGAAGCTAGAGTGACATTTATCAACTGGACTATGAATTTGGATGTCTGAAAAGTACCATACAAAACTACTACCTATTCTCACCAAGAGAATTATTTTCTTTTTCTTTTATATACACGTTGAAAAATAGACTATGTACGAAAATAACCGAGCTTGTGAAACAATGGTTTTGTTGTTTCTGTACAATAAACAAAACTTGCAAAAAAGGAGATCTTCATGTTCTTTAGATCTCCATACAATGCAATAAGTCCGGAATCTATACCATTTATCTTAGATTACGTGTAGTTTCCCCCACTTCAACAAAACAACTTATATGTAAATATGAACCAATTGTTTAGATAAAAACAAAGCCACTTATTCATCTATAGCTTATTAAATTGATGAAATGATAAAAGAGTAAATAAAGAAATCATCGTGATAGAATAAAGGCAAACAAAAGTTCTTTCTTTCCATTAAAAAAACATGTCAGTGAAAATTGAATTAACCTCAAAAGGGTTACGGCTCTTGAATGGACAAACAAAATAGTAAACCAGTTCATCCAATGTTATCCATTAGTATATTCACATATTTATATCAGTTTTACTATTCTTCCTTCTGTTTTTCGTATTATGTTCCTTTGTTGATGAAGAACATGGTACCAAGCTTGAATGTGATTTAATGAAAAATGTATGTAAAGACGATGCTTGACTCTGATATACCATGATGATATGTTGTCGACAGATTGTCAATGCTTCAGTTTCAACTACTGATTTTCCTCAATGGGTCTTCACTCATCCAGTCGCTATTGACAGTATTCAAATATTGTAAATAATATCGACAATTTGACGTTCAAGGCACGTGAGAGCTGGTGCTTGTCTACTATAAAAATAGTGACTATGATATTGGCAATACTTATTGGCCATGTGAAGTTCACTTTAATTTCAAAAGATAAGGTTTATTAACTTTTAGACTTTAATATCTGTAAAAAAAAAAAGTAATGAGGTATAATGCCGTGACGTGTCCTCCAGTTTGACCCCAAGAGTTGTATATCAAGAGGAAGGTGAGGAGCTTATGCCAGTAGGCGCGTAGCTGCGGCCGAACCCATCACTTTAGCTTTATGTTCTTGGTAACAGGCACTGCTAAGAATCAGAGAGAAGTGTGAGACCAGCATGCTTCCAATTGCTCCACCATCTTTCTATTCAAGGCTAATAGATATAATACAAGAAAGAGATGGATGGCCTGATTGTGCATTTCTAGACCTAAAAAAATCTTTTGACAAAGTACCACATAAGAAGTTGCTTAAGAAATTAGAAACTGAAGAAGGAATACAGGGCAAACTGCTTAAATGGATGGAAGACCTTTTGCAAGAAAGAAAAATGAGAGTAATAATAAGAGGCAAACACTCAAATTGGGATGAAGTAATAAGTGGTGTTCCACAAGGAACAGTTCTGGCCCCAATAATGTTTGCTATATATATTAATTATATGGATGAAGAAATTGAAAGTTATATGAGCTTCTTTGCAGATGATGCAAAACTATTAAAAAAAAAGTGAACACGGAAAAAGATTGTGAGTCACTACAAAGTGATCCCAAAAAAGTATGGGAATGGAGTAGGAAGTGGGAGATGGAGTTCCATACTAAATGCTGTAGTATAATGGAATTTGGAAAAAGAAGAAGAAGAAAAAAAAAAAAAAAAAAAAAAAATAATAGGATCATATAAATTGGGAGATGAAAGGAATAAAAAAAAAGTTGAAAATGAGAAGGACCTGGGAGTCATTATTATGAATAATATTTCAACCGAGAAACATATAAATAAAATTTTTGAAGAAAATTATAATTTAATAAGAACAATCAAAGTGGCATTTACATACCTGGATGAAGAAATGGTGAAGAAAATACTAATCACTTTGATAAGACCAAGATTGGAATATGCAGCAACGATGTCGTCACCAAGCACAAATAATTGTATAACAAATCTTGAAAGAATACAAAGAGCAATTACAAAATTGGCACCAACACTCTCAAAATTATCATATGAAGAGAGACTAGCAAAACTTGAGCTACAGACTCTAGAGCAAAGAAGAGAGAGAGGATATTTGATAACTATTTTTAGAATCATGAAAGGCATAGAAATTACTGATAGAGAGGATCTAATAAAATGGGATGATAGAAATACAAGAGGACACGGAAAGAAAATCAAGAAAGATAGTTATAGAAGAGATATGAAAAAGAACAGCTTTCCTCACAGAGTAATAGACATTTGGAACAAGTTAGATGAGAAAGTGGTGTGTGCAAACACAATACATGAATTTAAAAATAGTTGAGATAAAAGAGATATGAAGCCGGGACACCACGAGCATAGCTCCCCTTCCCGTAAATTACAACTAGGTAAACACACACACACACACACACACACACACACACACACACACACACACACACACACACACACACACACACACACACACACACACACACACACACACACACACACACACACACACACACACACACACACACACACACACACACACACACACACACACACACACACACACTATATATATATATATATATATATGTATATATATATATATATATATATATATATATATATATATATATGCATATATATGTGTATATATATATATATATATTAGATTGCACTAATGTTGTAACACATTGGTAAAATTTAAACTTAGAACCCACTGTCGGTGGAAAAAGATATAAAGTGAGATGATTGTTCCTGTATATTTCGATCACCCTACTTAGGGTATATTCACCTGTGTCTTCCCATGCCCCCCTTCATGTACCTCATTACTATGTATATATTCTTGTACTATACCTTTGTAATCATTCTGCTGAAGAGAACCACAGAGAGTGGTCGAAATATACAGGAACAATCATCTCACTTTTTATCTTTTTCCACCGACAGTGGGTTCTAAGTTTAAATTTTACCAATGTGTTACGACATTAGTGCAATCTAATTTACGCCCACGATGGAAACCTCTCTGCATCTTCATTCTCTCTTTCACTACCATGAAGGACTCAAGCAAGCACACCGGCAATTGGAATCATCAGTTCTTGAAGAATTGCCTAGAAGAACAAGTTTGTCCGAAATCTTTTGGATTCCACAAACACAGACAGTTGGGCCATAGCTTTCCTGCCTATTTAAGTGAATTTATGAAAGAACGCATCAAAATTGTATCATTGGATTGTGATTCGGCTTTCCATCGAGTTAGAACAGCCACGAGAAATCTAAAACTTTTGTGCCCAAACGTCCACACCTACAATCTTCTCTCAAGAGTGGCACTCGGGAAAGCCTTACATATTAGCAAAAAACATAGTGAAATTCTTAATTTGAAATTAACAAGACTGTGCAATAACAGTGTGTGGTCTAAGTTTTCCCTAACAAATAATGTAATTAATCAATCAAATGTCATTCTCACAAAATTTGAACAAGAGGTATTAGGTCTCGGAGTTAGTTTTGCAATGAAACCAGTCAAACATCATGCATTGGATTACATTATTGGATTCGATAAATTTATGACGGCCAACGAATACGACAAAGATTTACAGTGTTTAAAAGGTGTTCTTTTGCAGGGTATAATGGACTGTTTCAAAGATGATAATGGACTACCGAAGCGTTATAAACAAGCAGTAAACAATTTAGTAAAACACAAGAATATCATCATTACTAGGACTGATAAATGAGGAAAAATAGTCATACTTAATCAAAGTGATTACAACACCAAAGCTTTAAATTAACAAGCCGATAAGGAAACTTATGAACAACTGACTAAAGGTTCCCTTAAAAACACCCCGGCAGAATTCAATAAGTATGCTCGGAAAATTGTAGGAAATGATATTTTTAGTAAACTAAAAGTCATTAATCCTCAACTGCCAAATTTCTACGGTCTTCCCAAAATCCATAAAGAAGGTACCCCCCTTAGGCCAATTATTTCCAATAGGAATTCCTGTACTAACAAAACTTCCAAATGGCTCACAAAATACTTTCACCTTTTGTAGGAAGTTTTTCCATTTCTCATATCAAACATTCGGAAGACTTCATTAATAAAATAAAAAGTCATAACATACCAGTTAATAGCAAATTATTAAGTCTAGACATAGTTTCCTTATTTACAAATATAGATGTAGATGATGTTCTTAAGTTTTTGGAAACCAAACTGCAACAACATCAAGACAAATTCCCCATTTCTGTCTCAGATCTCATTAAGTTAACTCGGCTGTGCATTAACACCAATGTTTTTTCTTTTCAAGGCAAGTTTTTCAGACAGAAATTTGGTTGCAGTATGGGGTCCAACCTTTCTCCAGTACTCGCCAACCTGTACATGGAATATTTCGAAAGTGTCCTATTGCCAGACATTAAACCTCCGGACATGTTTTGGTATCGGTATGTTGACGACATTTTCACGATTTGGAATGACGATTGGGGCTTATTTGATTAATTTCTTGCAAGAATTAACAACTTAGCAAATGGTATTGAACTTAAAGTAGAATGGAAATATAACAATAAATTACCCTTTTTAGACATTCTAGTGATTAGGAATTGTGACCAACTGTCCTTCTCAGTTTACCGGAAACCAACCCACACAGGTAGTTATCTACACTTCTTTAGCCACCATCCAGAAAAAGTTAAGTACAGTGTAGCTTCAGGTCTGTACCTAAGAGCCCTTAGACTATGTAGTCCACAGTACCTTGAAGAAGAACTAGAGGAAGTAAGCTCACAACTAAAGAAAATAGGATATCCAGACTGGTTCTTACTCAAAGCCCTTAGTAAAGCAAAAACCAGCCATTACAAAGATAACTCCAACACTCATAACATACACAATTGGGACAAAAAATGTATAAAATTACCATACCATGACTCCATCCACAAAGCTTCTAAACTACTTCCTCCTGAACAAATAAAATTCACTTTTAATTATCCCAACAGCCTATTTTCTAAAGTAGTTAATGTCCATAGAAGAACCCAAGATAATAACAACCCAGGAGTTTATAAATTACCATGCAAGGATTGTGATCAAGTGTACTGGGGTCAAACCGGACGAAACCTCACCACTAGGATTAAAGAACACAAAAACTCGGTTAAATATGCATACGAGAACTCTGCAGTGTTTCTTCATTCATCCAACAAAGACCACCGCATAGACTGGGACAACGCAGATATAATTTTTAAATCAAATTGTAGCTTCAAGAGAAAAATAATAGAATCTTCTTTCATCAAAGATGTCTCGAATTTCAACATCTCAAAAGGTCATTGGATTCCGGACTGTATTACATCATTAGCAGTTGATAAAATATGTTCAAACATTATTGGTTCCAACAACGATCACCCTACTTAGGGTATATTCACCTGTGTCTTCCCATGTCCACCTTCATGTATCTCATTACTATGTATATATTCTTGTACTATACCTTTGTAATCATTCTGCTGAAGAGGACCACAGAGAGTGGTCGAAATATACAGGAACACTCATCTCACTTTTTATCTTTTTCTACCGACAGTGGGTTCCAAGTTTAAATATATATATATATATATAATATATATATATATATATATGTATATAATATATTCATACAATATATTCATATATATATATACATAAACACACACACACACACACATGCACATGTATGTATATATATATATGTATATATATAAGTATATATATATATATATATGTGTATGTATATATATATGTATGTATATATATATATATGTATGTATATATGTGTATATATATATGTATATATATATTGTATACTTAGGGCGCAGGTTTTCTTTTATACACACTGAATTGAACACCACAGCATTTTCACAGTTATTAATTTTCTTCTTAATATTTTCAAGTTTTCCTCACTAAAGTTCTAATATTGGGAGGATGAGCGAAAACGGACTTTCAAAAGGTCTCCATTTTAATTATTTGACGTTTTGACTGCAAAGAGTCATGATCAAGTTACAAGAACAGTTAAAGCAACACAATCTACAGATACGTTACATGGTCACAGGAAAAATTAGAATGCTACACTCTTGGGTCAAGCGCGATCTTTAAACCTCCGAAGACCTGACCCTGACCATAAGAATGAAACCAGATATATCACAGTACCAAACTCTAATGTCAATTCATACATAGACACTTTTCTCCTAAAAGCGGGCATCAAAATAGCCAGGACGTCAGGTAGCAAAGTAGGACATTTGATAACACGTAGCGACAATAATCCCACTAACAAAAACAGCGTTGTTTATAAAATCCCGTGTAAAAGCTGTCCCTCTTCATATTTTGGTGAATCTGGTAGCGGACTTAATAAAAGGATAAATGAACATAAAAATGACGTAAAAGCCCATAAGACATCTAACTCCATAGTAATGCATGTGGATAAACATGGTCACCTTCCAGACTGGAACAACGCAACCATATTAAACAAAGGATCATCCAAGAAACTAAGGAAGACAATTGAGGCAGCATATATCAACACTAATAACAACATTAACCATAGAGAAGGCTTTATATGTTTAGCAAAAGCCACAAGGTTATTGATAACAAAAGAATACGCAAATAAAATAGCAAGCTCTCCGAAGCGTCCCGTAAGATGACCCGTCCGTGTATAAAACATCCTGTTACGTTTGAGTTGTTAGCTTTGTGATCAAGACCCTGCGGGTCGAAACGTTAAGGCGTAAATTCTCCCATATCTCCTCATCAACTTCTTTCACTTTCAATCTTATTTGTCATAATATAGTCAATATATATATATATATATATATATATATATATGTATATACATATATATATATATATATTATTTTCTTTTCCTCTTGCTTTACTACCTGAAAATAGTACAAATGTCCTTTCTTGGAAAGTGGAGGAAAATAGATCAATTCTATATATCTTTTTTCATCTAAAATATAGGAGTATTTTATAGATTTAAGATAAATCCTTTCAATTGTCTTCTAATTTGTAATTGTTACTTTAGTTGAACGAAGCTTTTGTTAGCACAGTGGAACTAATTAAACGTGTATAAACATAAATGAATAGATAAATAGATTAAATAAAGTAAAATGAAGTGGAATAGAATGATTGTTGTTGTAAACAAAGCGAAAGTAATATAATATAAGAAATAACCTAAATTGAGTAACATAAGATAAGATAAAAGAAAATGTGCAGAAATAGATTATTCATATATAGAAAAACGAGGTAAAGTGAAAAGAAATGAACAAAAAGAAAACAAAAGAGAAACATAATCAGATAAAAATAAATAAAACAAAATGGAATAAGATAATAAGTTACTTAAGATATAATCAATAAAAAAATTACGAATATACAAATGAGTCACAGCAAACAAAGGATCTAAAAATGGATTCATATCTCACTTTATCTGCGATCAAATTCACATAACAAAATATCAAACACATACCATATAGGTATTGGAACATCAAAAGACTCCACTTGGCATCTGATAAAATATAAAAAGTTCAATTAAATGAATATCTGGCAGATGCTCTTTGTTTCCTGATATAAGGTAAAAATGAGACTGAATGATGTAGGAATATCTATTACACCATGGAAAGAAAAAATCTAGAAATTAATTAATCGTATCTGTATTCGATTTCAATTATATTACCATGTGTTCCGAGATGAAAAAAAATCTTTCGTCCTCAAGAAGCAATGTGGGAGGAAGGAATCTTAATGAATTTAGAGTGACCGGACTGACATGAAATTATTTTTATATTTCATAATCTGTTTGAGATACAAATACACACGCTTGCGCGAATTCACGCGTACACAAAGACACACACACAGGCTCCCCACAAACAGACATACACACAAACACATGTACACACACACAAGCACGCACACATACACACACACACACACACACACACACACACACACACACACACACACACACACACACACACACACACACACACACACACACACACACACACACACACACACACACACACACACACACACGTGAGGTGACAGTGGTGGTGGACGGACGTGGCAGGTCTGTGACCTCCTGTCTCAGGTGCAACGGGGCGCTTTGTAGCTGCCTGGGTCAGCTTGTTGACCCTTCTCCTGGTATTTATTTTTCTCCTAGTTTATACGCGGTAACAATGTGCGGACCAGTATTGCCATACAACCCCCCTCGTCAGAGATACCG
>NC_134819.1:39377702-39387702 GCF_046742065.1 Oratosquilla oratoria | reverse complement strand
GCTGAATGATTATCTGAAGGAAAAAGAACCGGACATAATGGGAATTGTAGAAACAAAATTAAAAGATCCACTACCACCCAACAGTGTAGGACATGATGCATATAATTATTGGATTAGAAACAGAGAGACAAAGCAAGGGGGTGGAGTTATGTTCCTGACTAAGAAGGATATAAACGTGAGGTGTGTCACATATGGAAAGAATACAGTAGAGATGATTATGATCGAAGTGGAAGACAGAGATAAGAAGAGCAGAAAGTTTGTGATAAATTATGTGCCTCCGAAAACAGCCTCGTGGGAAGAGAGTGAACATAAAAGTATGTTAGAAGACACAAAGATAACATTAAATAAGATAATGGAAGATGGAGGAAGAATAGTTATGATGGGCGACTTTAATTGCAAAGAAATCTGCTGGGAAGAGATGACAGTAAAGGGCGGAGACGGCTCATGGGGAAACGCTCTACTTGAGATGATTACTGACCATACAATGACACAGTGGATACAGGAGAACACTAGGTATAGAAATGAAGAACCATCGAGACTAGACCTAATAATCACATCTGAACCTAAAATAGTGGACAAGATTGAATATAAAACACCAATAAGTAAAAGTGACCACATATTGATTGAACTGGAACTAAATGAGGAAAAATACATGAAAAGAAATGAACAATATAGAAAAGGAAGAATGGTGTATGAAAAAACAAACTTTGATAGAATAAGAGAATTCTTTCAAAAAGAAAACTGGGAAGGAATATACAAAGAAGAAACAACAGTGGAAGAGAAATGGAACATTTTGACAAAAAATATATAAAAAAGGAGTGGAAAAGTATGTCCCAAGACAAAAACAAGAAAAAGAATATGTAAAATGCTGGTACAACAAAAGTTGTAGGGAGTTAAAAGACAAAAGAGACAAAGCTTGGACCAGATGGAAAAAAGACAAAAGGCCTGAAAAATGGAAAATATATACTTGTTATAGAAATGAATATGTACAAACGTGCAGAGAGGAAAAGAGAAAATATGAAAAAGATGTCATAGAAAAGTGTAAAGATCAACCAAAACTATTTTACAGATTTGTAAACAACAAACTGAAAAACAAACAAGATTTGGAGAAATTAAGACAAGTAGGAGTTGAATGCACAGAGGAAATTGATATGGCGGAAATTATGAACAAACATTTTAAATCAGTGATTACAAGGGAGAACATACCACCTTAAGAGATCGAATGGAAAGAGAAAGTCCCCCCCCCATGAAAGAAATAGAAGTAAGAAAGAATGAAATATTGAAACACTTGAGTAATCTTGATGTCAGAAAATCGCATGGACCAGATGAAATAGCAAACTGGATTTTGAAAGAATGCAGGAATGAACTGGCAGACAAAATACATAGCATAATAAACAGTTCCTTGAAAGAAGGAAAAGTCCCAGAAGATTGGAAAAAAGCAAATATAGTACCTATATACAAAGGAGGAAATAAAGAAGACCCTACCAACTATAGACCAGTCTCTCTAATAAGTACAATATAAGAAACTTGTGAAAGAATTGTCAAAAGTAGATGGGTAAAATATTTAGAAAAAAAAAACGTGCTAAATCCAAGGCAATTTGGATTCAGACAAGGACGATCATGCGTCACCAATTTAATATGTTTCTATTCAAGGCTAATATATATAATACAAGAAAGAGATGTATGGTCTGATTGTGCATTTCTAGACCTAAAAAAAAACTTTTGACAAAGTACCACATAAGAAGTTGCTTAAGAAATTAGAAACTGAAGGAGAAATACAGGGAAAACTGCTTAATTGGATGGAAGACTTTTTGCAAGAAAGAAAAATTAGAGTAGTGATAAGAGACAAACACTCGAAATGGGATGAAGTAATAAGCGGTGTTCCACAAGGAACAGTTCTGGCCCCAATAATGTTTGCTATATATATTAATGATATGGATGAAGGAATTGAAAGCTATATTAGCTTCTTTGCAGATGATGCAAAACTACTGAAAAAGTGAACACGGAAGAAGACTGTGAATCACTACAGAGGGATCTAAATAAAGTACAGGAATGGAGTAGGAAGTGGGATGTAGTTCAACACAAAAAAGTGTAGTATAATGGAATTTGGAAAAAGCAAAAACAGAATAACAGGATCATATAAATTGGGAGAAGAAGGAATAAAAAAAGTAAAAAATGAGAAAGACCTGGGAGTCATTGTTATGAATAGTATGTCACCTGAGAAACATATAAATAAGATTTTTGGAGAAACTTATGATTTAATAAGAACAATCAAAGTGGCATTTACATACCTGGATGAAGAAATGGTGAAGAAAATTCTAATCACCCTGATAAGACCAAGATTGGAATATGCAGCAACGATATGGTCACCAAGTACAAAAAAAAAAATGTATAAAAAAACTTGAAAGAATACAAAGAGCAATTACAAAATTGGCACCAACACTCTCAAAACTATCATATGAAGAGAGACTAGCAAAACTTGAACTACAGACACTAGAGCAAAGAAGAGAGAGAGGAGATTTTATAGCTATTTACAGAATCATGAAAGGCATAGAAATTACTGATAGAGAGAATCTGATAAAATGGGATGATAGAAATACAAGAGGACACGGAAAGAAAATAAAAAAAGACAGTTATAGAAGAGATATGAAAAAGAACAGCTTTCCTCACAGGGTAATAGACAGTTGGAGCAAGATAGATGAGAAAGTGGTGTGTGCAAAAACAATTCATGAATTTAAAAATAGTTTAGATAAAAGGAGATATGAAAACGGGACACCACGAGCATAGCTCTCCTTCCGGTAATATACAACTAGGTAAATACAACTAGGTAAATACACACACACACACACACACACACACACACACACACACACACACACACACACACACACACACACACACACACACACACACACACACACACACACACACACACACACACACACACACACACACACACACACACACACACACACACACACACACACACACACACACACACACACACACACACACACACACACACTCTCGCCCGGGGCTGAAATAATATCAGTATCGCAGCGCTGAGGGGTGTTACTCCAACTCTCGTGGGTGGTGAGTTGGGTGTGTGTGTGTGTGCAAAGTCATAGCATTACCCATAGATCGGACCTACGAGCTCTGAGCTCTCTTCCAGGAGGGAAATAGCTGTCGATCACGAGTCCAACACGTGATCCAAAGACCAAAGACCAAGTGAATACACACACACACACACACATAAGGCTGAAGTGATAGTTAAAGAAGAATGTAAGATGCTGGTAGATAAAGGTAGAGAAGTAAGGTAGGTAGAGGGGTAGGTGGCAAGAATTTCATTTTGAGTTGGCTGTTTGGTAGATAATAGCCGCAAAGGCTTTGCATAATTTTGCTCCTTGTTTAAAGTTTATAAACAACAGCTAGGGACCAGTTTTTATTGCAGTATAATGCTGATGTAGCAATATGTAAACTAAGCCAGTCATGCATCGATATCGTGACTGCTTGAGTAAGCAGAATTGCTTAAGATGTTTGTAACAGTCTTTCTGATTGGAAAAAGGGAGGAGGAGGAGGAGACATTTATATTGGTTCACGGGAATAAAGTCACACCCTTAGGGGAGGCAGTTAGATATAAGAGCAAAGATCATTGGAATTTATGAAGTCGGTGCGCGGTGGCTTAGTGATTAAATTGAGGATCCCAGTTGGGAGTCCCTTGGGGTAAATTGACAAGCCAAGTGTAATACTATTTGGGAATAAAAGAAGGAAACTTTTACCTCCTTTTAATTCACCCTAGTAAAGAAACATTAATCACTTCCTACAGAAAGATACAGGAATGACATCCTTACGTAAGACAGTGATGGAAAGAAAATTGAAGGTGAAAGAAGAAATACAAAACCATAGAAGGGAGCAGTAAATTCTAGTTATTACTGTGGTAACGGAGATGACGGAGGTAACAGTGGTGAGTAGCTAGGGACGTAACGAGTGAATAGAAAACGCTTCGGAAGAGACGGGAAGAGTGCATCAAACTACAAGACTTAGTGCAAGGTACGACTACGATTGTACGGGTACACCAATCTACAATACACACAACCACAACCACGCAGCCACGCGTATGCTGGTTCCAAGGGACGACAAGACGAGGGAACGAGAGAGGTCTGCAACGAGCTACTACTACGAGGAATAAGGGGAAGGGCTACTACTACGAGTGAACGAAGGACTACGAGAGGGGCTTGGAAGACATAGTTAATGTACGTGTGAAGGACGAGCAGTACATGGAGGAAGATTACGAGGAGACAGTCGATTCAATTCGACTTTAAAAAACACTGAAGGGTATGACTACAGGTATTTTGAGGCACGATGTTCATGCCTCGAATGTCAATACTCCCAAATTCACAGTTGATAAAAAAAAAAAAAAAAAAAAAAAAAAAAAATCGGAGTTAATAGGTTTTTCGGTTAGATCGACACTGTCACAAAAGACATAAAAGATGAAAAAGGAAAATAGAAATGTTAAAAGAAAATGTAGATCCTGAGAAGGGTAGAACTAGGCTTATGATAAATTTCCAGCAAATGGAAGATATCAACCAATATGAAGTTTATAAGAAGGCATTGATTAAACATTTTGAGTCAAAGTGTGATCGGGATCCTATCAGGTCTGTGGTTAGAATGATAAAGAAAAGTTATAGCAAATTTAAAGCAATTAGTTCATCTGTGATGGCAGTAGGAATGGAACAACAGAAAGAAACTAGGAACTCTAGAAATCATTATAGAAATAGAGGATCTGAACATAGAGTTAAAAGCCCTTCAAGGAAGGCTAAAATTGAATGTTACAATTGTAATACGGGGGGGGGGGCATAAAGCATGAGAGTGTTATTATGAAACTATTTGTAGAAATTGCAAATATGAAGCTCATGATGAATATTATTGTAGAAACCCTCTTTTCTGTTTGTATCGTCAGAGGATTGGACATAGAACACAGGAGGGTAGAAAACCAAATTTCCGTATGCAACCAGAAACAAGAGGAAAGCCCCCAGACACAAAATGAAACAACTCTACTGAGCTACCCATAGAAATACACATATTATTATGTTAGGGATAAGAGTGATAGAAGGGTGAAAGAAAAGCCAACATCGAAGATAGTTGTAAACTGACTATAAATATTGGAAGGACTTCTGTAGGACCTCTCATTGCGGGTAAAATGTTCAATAAATCTATTCACACATTTATTGATACAGAATCTGTAGTTAATGTTATAACTAGTAGATTTTTAAACCAATTGAAACCAGGAGTGAAAATCTTGGAGCAAGGAGTAACTGGAAGTCATTTAAAAACATTAGATAAGGTTAAATTAGAGGTCATCTTATATAAAAATGAGCATTTAAACATTCTAGTGATAGCTTTAGAAGAATCTGTTTTCCCAGGAGATTTATTGATAGGATTTGCAACTATGATAAAAAAAGAGCATGGTCATATATCCTGCTGAGTTAGGGATCTTAATGAAATCACAGTTAATCCCATTTTTAAGTCAACCAGACTTAGAGCCTGTAACAGGAATCACAGAATATCTAGGTAAAGATAGGAAAGATAACAATTATATTTTAGATAGCGGGACAGAGCGGGACAGACCAACAGAAAATAAAACCTCATATAGTGAACCCAACTCAGATGTTCAAGAAATACCAGAAATGACTACTTCATCAACTTGACATGAAGCTTTGCTAATTGTGAAAGGTGACATAATAAAGTCAACGTTATTACACCCCAGAGCAATTAACAGGATATAAGTACAGTTGAAAGGAGTCACTGTAGATTCTGAAATTTCAACCATTCCAGAATCAATTACATTAAGAAGTTTAAAATTGGACTCAGGGATTTATAAGTCAAATAAGAACATGGTAGAAATATTAGTGATCAGTACTTTGAATAAAGATATAGTCCATAGAAAAGGTAAACTAATAGGATGTTTTCAAATGTGTACAAAACCTATTAAGATTTTAAATGAGAGTACTAAGGAGGTGGAATTACCAATTTCGTCAATCTGTTTAGTTCAGGAAGAAACAGTTGGGAAAGAAATCCAAGAATCAACTAGTACCTACTAGTGAAACGTCATTCTAAGGAAGAAATTAATATGTTGATTAGTTTAGCGGCTTGTAGATGAGCCTTTGCCAATCCATCACTGTCTTAACCTGAAACAGATTTCTTCAAGAAAGCAGACCCTAGGGCAAAAAGGACACAAAGTTTGGCAGTGAAAGAAAAGGAGGAAATACCATACTGGAGTACTTTTCTTGTAGGGGAACAAACTTATGGTTGTGACACTTGGAAACACTTTGACTCTCTTCGTCCGCGTGACTCTTTTGATCCCCAACATATTTCTCTTTCCCAAAGAGAAGTTATTTGTGACTTTTGTTGTTGTTGTTGGTGGTAGTGTAATTATTGTTGTTGTTAGTGGTGGTAGTGTTGTTGTTGTAGTTAGTGATCGTAGTGTTGTTGTTGTTATTGTTGTTAGTGGTGGTAGTGTTGTTGTTGATAGTGGTACTGTTGTTGTTGTTGTTGTTGTTGTTGTTGTTGTTGTTGTTGATGTTGTTGCTGTTGTTATTGTTGTTGTTGATGTTATTGTTGTTGTTTGTTGTTGTTGCTGCTGCTGCTGCTGCTGCTGCTGCTGCTGCTGCTGCTGCTGCTGCTGCTGCTGCTGCTGCTGCTGCTGCTGCTGCTGCTGCTGCTGCTGCTGCTGCTGCTGCTGCTGCTGCTGCTGCTGCTCCTGTTGCTGTTAGTGGTGGTAACTTTTTTCTTGTTGCTGTTAATGGTGGTAGTGATCCTTCTGTTATTGTTGTTAAATGTGGTATTGTTATTGTTGTTGTTAATGGGGGTAATGTTGTTGTTAGTTGTGGTAGTGTTACTGTTTTTGTTGTTAATGGTGGTTGTATAGTGGTTGTTGTTGTTAGTAATGGAAGTGTTGTTGTTGCTGTTATTGTGAAAGGTGGTAGTGTCGTTGCTGTTATTTGTTTTAGTGCTATTGTTGCTCTTATTGGTGATAGTTTTATTGTTGTTGTTAATTGATGTTAGTGGTGGTAGTGTTGTTGTTAGTGATGATAGTGCTGTTATTGTTGTTGCTGTTAATGGTGGTAGTATCGTTGTTGTTATTGGTGGTGGTATTGCTGTTGTTGCTGTTTATGGTGGTAGTGTTGTTGTTATTGCTGATAATAGTGGTGGTAGTGTTGTTGTTGTTGCTGCTACAACTTCTTGTGTTCTTGTAAGTGTTCTCATTGTTATCAATGTTGTAATTGTTGCTGGTGTTCTTGTAGTTCTTCTCATTGTTATCATTGTCGTAATTTTTGTTATTGCAACTTTATAGTTGTTATTATCTGTACTTTATTTTCATCTTTTGACAAATATTTCCTATATCATACCTTATCTAGGCATTCTATCTTTCTAGATAGTTATCCTACTCATCCATTCTTATTCATTCGTCCCATTTTCTACATTTCTTTCAAACGGCATCCTTTTCCCCTCCATCTCTCATCTCATTTTGCGAGTTTCATCGTCACTGACAATTTATTCACATCAACAAGAAGTCTCTGACTCACTTTCATGTCGATATGCTTCAAGGTCCACCGTAACCTTTACAACTCATCAAAAATATGTTTTACTGAGTTCAACCTACTCATTTTAAATTTCCAATTGAATAAATTAGAGCTCATTGAAAAAAAAAATTGGTATTAGAAAATTCACTTAGTTATTAGAACCCAATGAAAAAATGTTAGTAATTAATCAAGGCGTGAATAACTGATTATATAAGTGAATGAAGAATTAGGTAAATAAATAAGTAAAGGAGTGGATGGGCAAATATATGAATAAATGAATAGTAATGTAAAAATGTAATAGTAATGATAAAGTGAATGATAGAAACAAAGAATAAAGACTTATATAATTACTCAATAGCATTAAGTAATCATTTTTATATTATTTTGCAGAATCAGTCAGTCTTATTTCGATACAAAAATCAACCTTGAATTAAATAGAGTTGCTTTCTGTTATCGACACAAATAATTGATACATACATCCATATACCATGGGCTATTTCCCACTTACTAGGGAGGTAGCCAAAGTCAAAGGCATAAATCCATTCCCACCCATTTCATCTCCACATACTCCATTCCCGTTCATCATCCCTCTCTACTTCTTTTCTTGGCTCCTCCTGGATGATTATTCCAAAATAATGAAGAAACTGAGATACCTTTCATATCACAATTCGTATAAGATCAATTAATACAAACTGAATGACGTTATATGTAATTCAACCTAGGAAAATGTGTCAGAAGTTTCTAGAAAGCAACACGAAACATTTGGACAGTATTTAGTTAGTGGGTGGTGTTAGTAGTATTTTTTATACACTCCCCTTAGAATATGGAGATGGTCAGTATGAATAAGAAAATACCAATTATAACCCCCTTGTACACACGCCTTGAATTTTGCACTTCCCAAAAAAAGCGTTTTTTACTCAACATTACTTCACAATATTGGTAAAGTCCTGTAATATAGAAAGGAAACTTAATATTATTGACATTAGATTTACTAGAGACAAATGTACATCAAGCACAGCAAGACCAGAATGTGGGTACATAGTGTTCAATTTGAGTGCCCAGAGTGTGTTATTGTTCACCAACACTGTCAACAGATAGTCAGTGACCTAGGATTATGTCCATGACCTCATTAAAGTCTCCCATTATCACCTCTGCGTTGAAGCTAATGTTCTTCAGGTACAGTTTCAGATTCACTGTCTTAGCCGCCACTTTCGCTCGGTTACTTTTGTTTCGTACATCTTTCAATTTTTTCACCACTGTCTTTCAAAACTGTTATTTATCATTCACCCTTTTAGTCGGTAGGCCCCATGCCTCCGATAAGCCAACTTATTTATGTTCTGAAGGTTATTTTTACTTAGTATTGGTATTTTGCCCTATCAGGCTTCTACTTCTTTCTTCACTATCTTTTCTATACAGAGGGAATGAAGTGTTTATAGATTTTATTTTTTCGCTTGAATACAGGTTACACGATGTACCTCTCACAGGTATACTCTATGAATCCCCTGAGGACACACATTGCTACGTCCCAAGTAAGTTCTGCAATGACGTCATAATTTCTTCGGTCCAATGATCTTTAACTTTATATTTTAAGATCCTTCCCTAAGGACGTGATCTTACAACCGTGAACCAATTGAATTTTCTCCTCCACCCTTTCTCCATACTATGTGCAATATTGTTTACTTAAGCAATATTGAATCACTGCACAACTCACTTAGGTTATATGTCACCAAAAGGTATCATGTTTCCGGCCATTTTATTACTTCAAGCGGAGAGCAAATTTATACAACTGCTCACTTACGAGCTGTTGTTTACCAAACACCCAACTCATAAAAATGAAAACCTCACCATCTACCCCACTTTCTACCCACGTCTTTCTACCAGCCATACATATTGCATAGGTGTTGATTGGAAGGTTCTTGTGGTCTTTCAAGAGGCGAAATGGGTGGCTCGATTTCGGCAGGAAATGTGACGTGTCTCGAGCATAGCGAGCCTCCAGGTACAGGTGTTCTACCTTTGTGTACTGGTTGTTGTCAGTATTTGTCACATACTCATCTACTGCAGCAGATTCTTTGCCAATAGCTCATCCACTTTCAAATTGTGAGCTGTTTGGTCTATAACTACAAGGTCTATCTTCTCGAATAGAGTTTTAGATGCGACATCACTTGCCGCCTACAGGATTTCAAGAACTGCCACCCTGAGAGCAGCCAAGTTATTCCAGGATTCAGAAATAGTGCTCATGGTCGGTATGACACGGTATGTTCCATTGACAGTGATACCCTAAACGGAAAAAGAGTCAGTGCCCTGCTTCTTTGAACAGTCATCAGAATAAGTCACAACTACTTGTTCATCAGAGTTCATGATCTCGTGGACGATTTCATCCCGCGCCACAATTCCAATACTCTTGCCTACATCCCTGA
>NC_134819.1:39365202-39372702 GCF_046742065.1 Oratosquilla oratoria | reverse complement strand
CTGTGTCTGTCTGTATATTAATGATAGGAGTGTATTGTGTAATGTAGACTCTTTCTAAGATGTGTAGTTTCCTGGTGTTGTTACATTGTTTAAGTATTTTTGTGTTGTTGACTAAATCTTGTCTGCTTGGAGTTTTGTTGTGTGTTTGTGTCATGTGTTTGCGTATGCTTCCTTCACGGGCGTGCATTGTGAGTCTCCTGCTCACAGAGGTAGTGGTAACACCAATGTAAGAGGCATTGGGGAGAAGTTTGCAACCTTCTTCTGGGCAGGAGAATTGGTATACCACATTTGTCTGTTTGAGGAGAGAGTTGTTTTTAGTCATGTTATTTTTCATGATAAGGTTAGAGACTTTTGTGTTTTTGTAGTATATGATGAGGGTCAATTTGTCGTGTGGGTTGGTGCATGTGACGTTACGTGCGAGGATGTCTTTGAGGACACGTTCGTCTGTTTTGTGTGTTGGTGTTTTGTCCGTGTTGTGTTGTGTTGCGTGTGATGAAAAGTCTCGTATCTTTGTCAGTGAGAAAGTTGGGAAAACCGTTGTTAATGAGGATTTGTTTAACGCGCATTTTTTGAGAGTGAACATTTTCCAGGAAGAGCAGTTTTTATATGCGCGTCGAAGGTATGCCCGAATGACACTGAGTTTGTACCGCTGGGGGCACTCGCTCGCTGCATTCAGGCATCTTCCGGTGTCAGTGTTTTTCCTGTAAACAGTGGTCGTGTATTTGTTATCTTGAGTGTGGATAAAGACGTCAAGGAAGGGAATTTTGTTGTGTATATTAAGTTCATATGTGAAGTGTAGTACAGAGGCTGCTTCCATGGCTAGGTGTAGGTCTTTCAGGTGGGACTCACTCCTAACTTCAGTAAAAATGTCGTCGACGTATCTACAGTAGGAAAAGGGTCTTAGGACGGGGTTTGTTAACCTGAACCTTAAGTTTGTTGGTGGGATCACTAGAAATTTTCTTGAATTTAGAGGTGTCGGAGAGGATGTGGTTAATTTTAGAGAAATACTCTTCTTTGTTAAGTAAGACATAAATGGAGGACTTATCAGCTCGTCGAATGACGAGGTTAGGGTTGTTGCGTAACTCAAAGGCGGCTTGTTTGAGTTGTGGAGTGAAGAGGGAACTATTTTTGTGACTGCGCCTTTTGGTGGTTTCAGCTAATAACTGGGGTTGTAAATCAGAGGAAATAGTAACCTTACCATCATTCTGGAGTTGGAGGAGGGACTGAAGGAGGAGTTCCATCTCGGCAACTTTATCCGCTTTATCCTCCTAAGATTTAGAGAACAAAATCTTACAAGACCCCGTCCTAAGACCCTTTTCCTACTGAAGATACGTCGACGACATTTTTACTGAAGTTAGGAGTCCCACCTGAAAGACCTACAGCTAGCCATGGAAGCAGCCTCTGTACTACACTTCACATATGAACTTAATATACACAACAAAATTCCCTTCCTTGACGTCTTCATCCACACTCAAGATAACAAATACACGACCACTGTTTACAGGAAAAACACTGACACCGGAAGATGCCTGAATGCAGCGAGCGAGTGCCCCCAGCGGTACAAACTCAGTGTCATTCGGGCATACCTTCGACGCGCATATAAAAACTGCTCTTCCTGGAAAATGTTCACTCTCAAAAAATGCGCGTTAAACAAATCCTCATTAACAACGGTTTTCCCAACTTTCTCACTGACAAAGAGACGAGACTTTTCATCACACGCAACACAACACAACACGGACAAATCACCAGCACACAAAACAGACGAACGTGTCCTCAAAGACATCCTCGCACGTAACGTCACATGCACCAACCCACACGACAAATTGACCCTCATCATATACTACAAAAACACAAAAGTCTCTAACCTTATCATGAAAAATAACATGACTAAAAACAACTCTCTCCTCAAACAGACAAATGTGGTATACCAATTCTCCTGCCCAGAAGAAGGTTGCAAACTTCTCCCCAATGCCTCTTACATTGGTGTTACCACTACCTCTGTGAGCAGGAGACTCACAATGCACGCCCGTGAAGGAAGCATACGCAAACACATGACACAAACACACAACAAAACTCCAAGCAGACAAGATTTAGTCAACAACACAAAAATACTTAAACAATGTAACAACACCAGGAAACTACACATCTTAGAAAGAGTCTACATTACACAATACACTCCTATCATTAATATACAGACAGACACAGTTAGTACCTTACAACTACACAGCGAGGCTGCGTGGCAACAAGGCCCAAACGTCCGGCTACCGTGACCAGCTGTCCAGCGACGTCCTGTTGATACGAAGACCTCACCTCCGTCCAGTACCTGACTCCTAACTCTCCTAGTTCCCCCCTTTTTACTTGTATTTAAACTCCTGTTCTGTATATGTAATCTCACTTACCTGAAGATGGTTGGATGACTCAACCGAAAGCTTGTATTTATATTTTGTGTTACAATAACATCATGGATCTCGGAAGTATTGTGTTTGACCTCCCCTCAAGAATCAAACAAACTATTAGAAAAATTGAGAAAATCACTAAGAAGATAGTGGATATTGAATTAGCTCTGGTCTTCAATCGAACATGTCTACAAGAAAACTTACTGCCCATTTATACTAATATATACATATATACATATACAATATATGTATGTATATGTTTGTGTATATATATATATGTATGTATATATATTTGTGTGTATATATATCTATATTTATATGTATTTATGTATATATATATATATATATATATATGTGTGTGTGTGTGTGTGTGTGTGTGTGTGTGTGTGTGTGTGTGTGTGTGTGTGTGTGTGTGTGTGTGTGTGTGTGTGTGTGTGTGTGTGTGTGTGTGTGTGTGTGTGTGTGTGTGTGTGTGTGTGTGTGTGTGTGTCTGTGTGTGTCTGTGTCTGTGTGTCTGTGTGTCTGTGTGTCTGTGTTTGTGTGTGTGTGTGTGTGTGTGTGTGTGTGTGTGTGTGTGTGTGTGTGTGTGTGTGTGTGTGTGTGTGTGTGTGTGTGTGAGTGTGTGTGTGTGTGTGTGTGTGTGTGTGTGTGTGTGTGTGTGTGTGTGTGTGTGTGTGTGTGTGTGTGTGTGTGTGTGTGTGTGTGTGTGTGTGTGTGTGTGTGTTTTCTTATTTTTTCATTATCCCTTTCATTTTCGTCCTTATTCTTTTTTTTATCTTCACTGTTATCTCTATTCATTTACATACATACATACATATACCAAGGAATTTTTCCCCTTACCAGGGGGGTAGCCAAAAAGGACTAGGCACAAAAACATTCCCACCCATTTCATCCCCGAAAACACTCCACACCCCTCCACCCTCCCTCCCATCTTAGCACCTCCTAGATGACGGGTCATCCCTGCACCCTGTCCACTGCCCTGGGTCAGAAGCAGTGTCGCAGGACACAGCACATCCACAGCAAGGCCGCTTCATTAAATCGGCGACCCCCCCTTTCCGTCCCCCCATATAAAGGAGAGGACGGGGAGAAATCCCTTCGGGCTGCGTCAAAAATCTTTGCTCACACACACTACCTCACCCCCATTCCCCCGTCCAATCCACCTCATGCATCACAACATTTTCCATATACAACCATTCTCCATTCACCCCTGTCTTCTGTCCTCTCCCGTCCTTCCTCAACCGACATTCCCCTCTTCCCCAAAGCCCCCTTCACCCCATCCATCCATCTCATCCTAGGACGTCCCCTCATGTTCACTCCCTCCACATCTGCCTTCCATACCTCCTTTACTAGTCTTTCTTCACTCATTCTTTCCATGTGTCCAAACCATCCTAATATTCTTTCATCCACCCTATCTCCCAGCTCCCTTTCCACCCCTGTTCTCCTCCTCACTTCCTCATTTCTCACTCTATCTAGCCTAGTAACCCCCACCATACTTCTCAGACACTTCATCTCAAACACATTCAAGTTCCTTCTCTCTTCCTTTCTCATGTTCCATGTTTCTGCTCCATACAGTGCTGTTGGCACAATCACTCCTTCATACAGTCTCCTCTTAGCATCCATTCCCAGATTCCTATTCCTCATTACACTTTTTAAACCACCAAAGCATTTACTCGCTTCTCTCAATCTACATTCTACCTCCACCTTCACTCCACCCTTTCCTGCCACATTTGCACCCAAATATCTAAAACTATCCACTTCCTCCAGTTGCTCTCCCTTAATGCTCACTTCCAGATTACTGCCACTTTCACCCCTTATGATTTATTTTATTCTTTTACTTATTCATCAGTTTATCTATTTATTTATTTATTTATTTGTCTTTTTGTTTATTAATTCATTTATTCATTTAGTTATTGATTCATTCATTTGTTCAAGTTAATTTTCTTCTTTATCAATTAATTTGATTGTGTTAATATGGAGAACTAATATTATGTGCAGGAACCGACGATGCGTACTTGCAAGTTTACATGTGTTCAACTCATCTGACGCCCTTTCCATGTTGCTTTTGTTCAAAAGCTCACCTTTTCTCACCACTCATTCTTCTGTTAATTCTCCGTGTTCTCCCACCTGGTTTGCTTATTTCTCTTCTTTTTTCTTTTCGTTTACTCCTGTATTTCTTAGTAATGTTTCCTTTCTGCCCTATTTCACTTTTCTCTTTGCCTCACAATACTATTTCTGTCACATTTCTCTTTTTGATATATATATATATATACATATATATATATATATATATATATATGCGTGTGTGTGTGTGTGTGTGTGTGTGTGTGTGTGTGTGTGTGTGTGTGTGTGTGTGTGTGTGTGTGTGTGTGTGTGTGTGTGTGTGTGTGTGTGTGTGTGTGTGTGTGTGTGTGTGTGTGTGTGTGTGTGTGTGTGTGTGTGTGTGTGTGTAAATAAACTCTCATAATGGGATTCAAACCCTCGCCTGAGCGGCTTGCTCTTTATAAGGTGAAGACCGTACCATCACGCCACCATGACCCTACAAAACATAACGACTTAGGTCACGGACTAATTATGGTGGCGTCATAGTATGGTCTTCGCCTTATAAAAAACAAGCCACTCAGGTGAGGATTCGAATCCCAGTAGGACAGTTTATTTACAAATGGCATAATGACACAAAAGCACTTGTCGGAAGGCTAGCTTGCATAAAGGATTTGATGAAATACACTACATACCATGTTTCACCCAGGTGCCCTCGGCGGAATGATTTCTCCGTGAACTAAGTCGTTCCATTCTGTAGGATGATGGTTTCGTGATGGTATGGTCTTCGCCTAATAAAAATAAAGCTGCTCATGCGAGGGTTCGAATCCTAGTAGGAGAGTTTATTTCCAAATATCATAATGACACAAATATGTATATATATATGTATATATATATATGTATATATGTATATATATATCATATATATACATATATATATTTATTATATACATATGTATATATATTATATACATATATATATATATGTATATATATATATATATATATATATATATATATATATATATATATATATATATATATACCGTTCTCCTATTCCATCCTCTTCTATCCTCCTCCTCCATTTTTTCTCCTCCTCCTATTCCATCTTCTCCTCCTCCTCTTCCTCTTCCTTCATCTTCTCCTTCTCCTCCTCCTCTTCAATCTTCTTCTTCTCCTCTTCTTCCTCCTCCATTTACTCCTTCCCCTCCTCCTAGTCCTTTTTCTTCTCTCCTCCTCCTCCTCCATCTTTTTCTCTTCCTCCTCTTTCATCTTCTTCTCCTACTCTTCCTCCTCCTCCATATTATCCTTCTCCTCCTCCTCCTCCTCCTCTTTCATCTTCTCCTCTTTTTCTTCCTCCTCCATCTTCTTCTTCTCCTCTTACTATTCCATCTTCTCCAATCATCCTCCTCCTCCTCCATCTTCTTCTGCTCCACCTCCTCCTTTTCCATATTCTCCTCTTCTTCCTTCTCCTCCATCTTCGCCTCCTTCTCCTACTCCTCTATCTTCTTCTTTTCCTCCTCCTCCTATTCCAACTTCTCCACCTCTTCCTTCTCATTCATCTTCTCCTTCTTCTTCTATTCCATGTTCTATCCTCCTCCTCCATCATCTTCTCCTCCTCTGCGTCTTCCATCTACTTCTCCCTCTCTTTCTTCCTCCATCTTCTTCTCCTCCTCCTAATTCATCAGTTATCCTTCTCCATCTTCTTCTCCTCCTCCTCATCCTCTTCCATCTTATCCTCCTCCATCTTCTTCTCCTTATCCACCTCTCCATCTCCACCTCCTCCTTTTCTATCTCCTCCATCTCCTCCATCTCCTTATCCTCCATCATCATCATCATCATCATCATCATCGTCATCGTCATCATCATCATCATCATCATCATCATCATCATCATCATCATCATCATCATCATCATCATCATCATCATCATCATCATCATCATCATCATCATCATCATCATCATCGTCATCGTCATCATCATCATCATCATCATCATCATCATCATCATCATCATCATCATCATCATCATCATCATCATCATCATCATCATCATTATCATCATCATCATCATCATCATCATGTTGGATGGAGTGTTCCAACATATGAATAGCGTGCGAGTGGTAGTGGCTTCTCTATAGGCGTGGAAAACAAGCCGAGATTTCTTGGCTTTATTCGAAGACAAATGGTTCATTATATACATCAATCCGGCAAGGTTGCCGACAAGGGTAATATATTCACATGGTCGCTGTTTCCAGCGAGACTAGACAATCGAAACATTTAATTTACATACAGTAGCAACTAGAAATAATGATACATCACTTTGTATCATTTATATATATGTGTCCGAATGTGGACTGGTGAGAAATAATAACCTTGTGGAAATTTATTGTCGGAGTAGCAATATCTTCTTTAGCTAATAGCAGGAACCAAGGGTTTGGTGACAGCTGTGCTCGTCCGAGGTCATGACCCCGATAATTGGAGTCTCAGGACAATAGACTTGACCACGACGCTTAACCCTTGGTGTACGTCAGGTCTTGACTACCGTCTTACACCAGTTGTGGTGCATGCATACATATGCGTATATCGTACTCGTCTTGTGGATGAGAGTTGATAGATGTAGGTAGATGTAGGTAGATGTAGGTAGATTGTGTCGTTCTAGAAGTTCTCCAACATAGCTCGGCGTCGCTACATGTGTCCGGCCTTGCGACACACTCTCTCTTCGGTTTTCACATTGAACTGGATGTCCGAACTCTAAGAGGAGATAGAAGGAGTGTGTGCCTAGGGGAAGGTGTTGACCTTTCCTAGGTGGCAATGCTGGTAAGCATAAACAGAAGGGACACAATTCCCATGGCATGATATGGATGAGATTTTTTTTTTTTTTTTTTTTTTTTTTTTTTTTTAGATGCATGAATTTTGGGCCAAGCGAGACTTTACACATTTCTATTTCTTAGGCTATAACGGGGTGTAAGGGTCGGTGGAGTGTTAGGGGGGTTTGTGTCTAATGTTTCGGTCGTGTCTAGTGTTTGTTCAAAAGGGGGAGAAGGTATATTCTCCAGGTCAAGTCC
>NC_134819.1:39347702-39357702 GCF_046742065.1 Oratosquilla oratoria | reverse complement strand
GCCCCAAGGCAGTCTGCAAGCATGGGGTTCAGAGGAAATAGGAGCAGGTGACGGAGGGAGCGTGCTAGGCTCGCAGCTTGATGCTTAGAGTCAATATGAACCTTCGGTGATTCCGTACAGCTTACAGTATATACGCGGGTCAGGTCATGACCCATGGTGTTAACTGATTGAAGGCAAAGAGTCGATGCCTGGAAAGAAGACGTAATACCTACTCAAACCTTTGATCTATCCAGGTTGGAAAGTATGGCTGGTACTGCACGTGAGTTCCTTAAAAAAGCATTGTTCGACCCGATGTTGTCGGCCGAGGTCCAGATCTTTGAGGTTTAGATATGAAAGGTATCTCTCAGTCGAAAAAAGTTGATTGGTGTAAGATTGGGAAGGACGTTTTTTGTGTTGGTTTCGTAATCAGAAGCGTGCTGTTCTCGCATTTGTATAGTTGTTGGCTTGAATCCTACACTTATCTCCGATTCCTAGTAGTGACTTTTACCTGCCCCAATGGCCCAAGAGTATAGGGAGAAAATTGAAGGGTTCGGCCGCAGTTATTCAACCCTTCCTTTGTTAAAAAATGCTTATCTGTGGCCTTGTTTCTCATCTGTTCCTCGTGTATTTGAAATCCAGGTATCCCTTCCCAGATAATCGTGAGTGTTGCAGACATTTCTAACCTCTGCATTCTAAAGCACGTTCCTCAAAAGGTAGTGCTCCACAATGAAATCTGATGTGGAGGTAGATTGAGGGAAGACAATAATCATCTGATAGGATGAGCTAGAAAATACACTATTAACAAATAAAAAAGGCGAAGAGCCTACGCCAGGAGGCGCTAAGTAGCTGTGACCGAGGTTGTCACCTTTGCCCTAAGCGCTACTTGGACTGATTTGGCAGGGAACAGTCAATGCTGGAAATCGAAGATGATTGCGGGATTCGAATCCAAAAGTAAGCGAACGTGAAACCAGCACGCTTTCAATTACACCAGAGAGAATAAATAGTGATGAAATTTTCAAATAAAAAAGGAAAACAAAAGATGATGACTATTTTATTTTCATATTCTCTTTTGTGTCCAGTAGAGACCAAAATAAGCATAATCCTCTCTGGAGAATGTATGGACATAGAATACAACATATAAAAATTGACTTGACTTTCCGGTTTTAAATTGAGATGTAACAAAATCGTTTGAATAAAAAAAATCATGTTTTGGTAGCAGTTTGCCAAACCTCGTTATTTTCTCCAATGTGGAAACACATTAGATTGGTAAAAAAAAAAAAAAAAAAAAAAAAAAAAAAAAAAAAAATAAAAAGAGGAAAAAAAAAAAAAAAATTATATGTGAACAATGAATAGACTGAATTTTTTAACAATCGAGACCTACTTCAAGCCAAGGTGATTAAGTATGAACAGAGTAAATTCATATTATAATTTATATGGAATAATTGACATTTTGTTGTAATGGGAACGTTGAATAAAACATATCATATGTAACATGAATATCTTTAACCGAATATTGATGAATATTACTTAAATCTAAAATTTTATATATATATATATATATATATACATATATATATATATATATATATATATATATACACGCGCGCGCACGCGCGCGGTGGTAGAGCGCTGGACTGGGAAGTACGGTGCGTGCTCGCAGTACCCAGTTCGAATCCTGCCCAGGGCCGAAATGATTTCGGTATCGCTGTGCTTCGGGTCGTTACTCTAATTCTCGTGGGTGTGTGTGTATGTGAAAGGCCATAGCATTACCCATAGATCGTTCATACGAGCTCTGAGCTCTCTTCCGGGAGGGAAATAGCTGTCGATCACGAGTCCAACACTTGATCCAAAGACCAAGATGAATACACACACACACATGTATAAATGAATCATTTTGGCAACTTGGTATATGCCCACCCTCTAAATGGCAGAATATTGGTTAGAAAACTGGAGAATACTCACAAGAAGATCAACAACCTCACTAACGCTGTCGATTTTAACAATATATGTATATATATATATATATATATATATATGTATATATGTATATATATATAAATATATATATATATATGTATATATGTATATATATATACATATATATATATATATATACATATATATATATATATATATATATATATATATATATATATATATATATATACATATATATATATAAAGTACCCTGAGATCAAGAGAAAAGCTACGAAACATACTTTAATAACCCCATTTTGATTAATCATTATAATAAAACAAATTTTATATGCATTGTAAAATGCCATTCCAGCTGATGATTTTAACAAAATGAAAAATACAAACAATACAAAGAGCAACAAAGGAGCTGTGGGAAACAATTAGTAAATGAAAATACGCATTACTAAATTCAATTCTATTAATCATTCCAATGAAATGCATTTAATATTCATTGCAAAACGTCAATTAGGCTTACAGTTTTCACCCAAAAAATTCTAAAAATAAATTACAAAAACAAAATAATTATTAGATAGTTGGAAGATTCCAGCGATATCGAGTGGTTAGGGTACAGTACATAAAGCTAGAGAGACATTTATCAACTAGACTATGAATTTGGAAGTCTGAAAAGTACCATACGAAACTACTACCTATTCTCACCAAGAGAATTATTTTCTTTTTCTTTTATATACACGTTGAAAAAATCCTTTATCGTTTACAGCCGCATTAACTGAAATAAATATATTTCATTGCCCAATAGACTATGTACGAAAATAACCGAGCCTGTGAAACAATGGTTTTGTTGTTTCTGTACAATAAACAAAACTTGCAAAAAAGGAGATCTTCATGTTCTTTAGATCTCCATACAATGCAATAAATCCGGAATCTATACCATTCATCTTAGATTACGTGTAGTTTCCCCCACTTCAACAAAACAACTTGTATGTAAATATGAACCAATTGTTTAGATAAAAACAAAGCCATTAATTCATCTATAGCTTATCAAATTGATGAAATGATAAAAGAGTAAATCAAGAAATCAATCGTGATAGAATAAAGGCAAACAAAAGTTCTTTCTTTCCATTAAAAAAAAAATGTCAGTGAAAATTGAATTAACCTCAGAAGGGTTACGGCTCTTGAATGGACAAACAAAATAGTAAACCAGTTCATCCACAGTTATTCATTAGTATATTCACATATTTATATCAGGTTCACCATTCTTCCTTCTGTTTTTCGTATTATGTTCCTTTGTTGATGAAGAACATGGTACCAAGCTTGAATGTGATTTAATGAAAAATGTATGTAAAGACGATGCTTGACTCTGATATACCATAATGATATGTTGTCGACAGATTGTCAATGCTTCAGTTTCAACTACTGATTTTCCTCAATGGGTCTTCACTCACCCAGTCGCTATTGACAGTATTCAAATATTGTAAATAATATCGACAATTTGACGTTCAAGACACGTGAGAGCTGGTGCTTGTCTACTATAAAAATAGTGACTATGATATTGGCAATACTTATTGGCCATGTGAAGTTCACTTTAATTTCAAAAGATAAGGTTTATAAACTTTTAGACTTTAATATCTGTAAAAAAAAAAGTAATGAGGTATAATGCCGTGACGTGTCCTCCAGTTTGACCCCAAGAGTTGTATATCAAGAGGAAGGTGAGGAGCTTATGCCAGTAGGCGCGTAGCTGCGGCCGAACCCATCACTTTAGCTTTATGTTCTTGGTAACAGGCACTGCTAAGAATCAGAGAGAAGTGTGAGACCAGCATGCTTCCAATTGCTCCACCATCTTTCTATTCAAGGCTAATAGATATAATACAAGAAAGAGATGGATGGCCTGATTGTGCATTTCTAGACCTAAAAAAATCTTTTGACAAAGTACCACATAAGAAGTTGCTTAAGAAATTAGAAACTGAAGAAGGAATACAGGGCAAACTGCTTAAATGGATGGAAGACCTTTTGCAAGAAAGAAAAATGAGAGTAGTAATAAGAGGCAAATACTCAAATTGGGATGAAGTAATAAGTGGTGTTCCACAAGGAACAGTTCTGGCCCCAATAATGTTTGCTATATATATTAATTATATGGATGAAGAAATTGAAAGTTATATGAGCTTCTTTGCAGATGATGCAAAACTATTAAAAAAAAAAAGTGAACACGGAAAAAGATTGTGAGTCACTACAAAGTGATCCCAAAAAAGTATGGGAATGGAGTAGGAAGTGGGAGATGGAGTTCCATACTAAATGCTGTAGTATAATGGAATTTGGAAAAAGCAAAAAAAAAAAAAAAAAAAAAAAAAAATAATAGGATCATATAAATTGGGAGATGAAAGGAATAAAAAAAAAGTTGAAAATGAGAAGGACCTGGGAGTCATTATTATGAATAATATTTCAACCGAGAAACATATAAATAAAATTTTTGAAGAAAATTATAATTTAATAAGAACAATCAAAGTGGCATTTACATACCTGGATGAAGAAATGGTGAAGAAAATACTAATCACTTTAATAAGACCAAGATTGGAATATGCAGCAACGATGTTGTCACCAAGTACAAAAAAATGTATAACAAAACTTGAAAGAATACAAAGAGCAATTACAAAATTGGCTCCAACACTCTCAAAACTATCATATGAAGAGAGACTAGCAAAACTTGAGCTACAGACACTAGAGCAAAGAAGAGAGAGAGGAGATTTGATAACTATTTCCAGAATCATAAAAGGCATAGAAAATATTGATAGAGAGGATCAAATAAAATGAGATGATAGAAATACAAGAGGACACGGAAAGAAAATCAAGAAAGACAGCTATAGAAGATATATGAAAAAGAACAGCTGTCCTCACAGAGTAATAGACATTTGGAACAAGTTAGATGAGAAAGTGGTGTGTGCAAACACAATACATGAATTTAAAAATAGTTGAGATAAAAGAGATATGAAGCCGGGACACCACGAGCATAGCTCCCCTTCCCGTAAAATACAACTAGGTAAACACACACACACACACACACACACACACACACACACACACAAAAACACACACACACACACACACACACACACAACACACACACACACACACACACACACACACACACACACACACACACACACACACACACACACACACACACACACACACACACACACACACACACACACACACACACACACACACACATATATATATATATATATATATGTATATATATATATATATATATATATAAACATATATATATATATGTATATATATATATATATATATATATATATATATATATATTAGATTGCACTGATGTTGTAACACATTGGTAAAATTTAAACTTAGAACCCGCTGTCGGTGGAAAAAGATAAAAAGTGTGATGATTGTTCCTGTATATTTCGATCACCCTACTTAGGGTATATTCACCTGTGTCTTCCCATGCCCCCCTTCATGTACCTCATTACTATGTATATATTCTTGTACTATACCTTTGTAATCATTCTGCTGAAGAGAACCACAGAGAGTGGTCGAAATATACAGGAACAATCATCTCACTTTTTATCTTTTTCCACCGACAGTGGGTTCTAAGTTTAAATTTTACCAATGTGTTACGACATTAGTGCAATCTAATTTACGCCCACGATGGAAACCTCTCTGCATCTTCATTCTCTCTTTCACTACCATGAAGGACTCAAGCAAGCACACCGGCAATTGGAATCATCAGTTCTTGAAGAATTGCCTAGAAGAACAAGTTTGTCCGAAATCTTTTGGATTCCACAAACACAGACAGTTGGGCCATAGCTTTCCTGCCTATTTAAGTGAATTTATGAAAGAACGCATCAAAATTGTATCATTGGATTGTGATTCGGCTTTCCATCGAGTTAGAACAGCCACGAGAAATCTAAAACTTTTGTGCCCAAACGTCCACACCTACAATCTTCTCTCAAGAGTGGCACTCGGGAAAGCCTTACATATTAGCAAAAAACATAGTGAAATTCTTAATTTGAAATTAACAAGACTGTGCAATAACAGTGTGTGGTCTAAGTTTTCCCTAACAAATAATGTAATTAATCAATCAAATGTCATTCTCACAAAATTTGAACAAGAGGTATTAGGTCTCGGAGTTAGTTTTGCATTGAAACCAGTCAAACATCATGCATTGGATTACATTATTGGATTCGATAAATTTATGACGGCCAACGAATACGACAAAGATTTACAGTGTTTAAAAGGTGTTCTTTTGCAGGGTATAATGGACTGTTTCAAAGATGATAATGGACTACCGAAGCGTTATAAACAAGCAGTAAACAATTTATTAAAACACAAGAATATCATCATTACTAGGACTGATAAAGGAGGAAAAATAGTCATACTTAATCAAAGTGATTACAACACCAAAGCTTTAAATTTACAAGCCGATAAGGAAACTTATGAACAACTGACTAAAGGTCCCCTTAAAAACACCCCGGCAGAATTCAATAAGTATGCTCGGAAAATTGTAGGAAATGATATTTTTAGTAAACTAAAAGTCATTGATCCTCAACTGCCAAATTTCTACGGTCTTCCCAAAATCCATAAAGAAGGTACTCCCCTTAGGCCAATTATTTCCAATAGGAATTCCTGTACTAACAAAACTTCCAAATGGCTCACAAAATACTCTCACCTTTTGTAGGAAGTTTTTCCATTTCTCATATCAAACATTCGGAAGACTTCATTAATAAAATAAAAAGTCATAACATACCAGTTAATAGCAAATTATTAAGTCCACTAGGGGTGATTAGAAAGTAATGACAGTCGGACTCGTAGCTGAGAGACTATAAGTGTTGGGGGGGCGGGGAGCAAGGGGCAGCAAGTGTTGCCTGTTGTTACATGTTTGAGCTTGTCGCTGTTTGTCTAGCTTACATTTTATCGTTGCGCTGTGCGATTGCGTCATTGTTGGTTTGCCTCTCTAACCGGAAACATGGATTTTTCAAAAGAAGGCTGCAGATTCTACACCTTCACAAGGTGGAAACTCGGGAAAAAAGCAACGGAGATCAGAGAGGAATTGTTGCAAGTTTTTCCCGAGTCTACTCCATCACTGGAAACTGTTTCCCGCTGGATTCGAGCTTTCGCAGCCGGAAAATTGCAGCTAGAAGATGATCATCGTCCTGGCCGCCCTCGGACATCCGTGACCGAAGCAACGACGGTCCGTGCGCGGGCCATCATTGACGAAGGTCCAACTGTTACTCTTCGATTCTTATCCTTGGAGCTCGGTGTCAGTTATGGGAGCGCACATGACATCGTGCATGAACACTTAGGGCTGAGGAAGAAGTGTGCTCGATGGATACCTCATTTGCTTACGGAAGAGCAGAAGAGCGAACTGGTGCGGATTTGTCGTCTATGGCTGGCTGAATTCGAGCCAAATGGTCCGAAACGGTTCTCAGATGTAGCTACCGGAGATGAGTGTTGGATTTCTTTCTTCACCACCAGAGACAAGCAGTCTAACATGGTGTGGTTGAGTGATGAAGAACCTCGACCTCAGATTCTGAAGGAAGGATTTCGCAGCAGGAAGCGCCTTTTCACCATCTTCTTCAATTCACAAAGACCAATGTGTGTTGATGTAATGCCTCAACAGTGTACTATCACAGCCCAGTACTACACTGATCACGTCCTTCCTCGAGTCCTGGAATATCAGGCCAAGACTGCACCAACCCGTCGCCGATCGCGCCTTTTGCTGCACCATGACAATGCTGCCCCCCACAAAGCTCGCCTCACTGTGCAGTTCCTGGAGCAGCAGGGGATCACACTTCTCCCCCACCCACCCTACTCGCCTGACCTTGCTCCCTGTGATTTTTGGTTGTTTCCAAAGATCAAGGGTGCGATCGCAGGGAAGCTGTTTAATCGCATCCAAGATCTGGCGCGAGCAGTCAATTCAGAGCTACGAGGTATATCGGCTTCTGAGTACCGTGAGTGCTTCATGAAGTGGCGAAAGAGGATGGAACGTTGCATAGAGGCAGGAGGGGAGTACTTTGAAGGAATGTAGGCCACTATTTGGATTTACCTCTGTACCGTGAAAATATATGGTATCACTGTCATTACTTTTTGATCACCCCTCGTAGACATAGTTTCTTTATTTACAAATATAGATGTAGATGATGTTCTTAAGTTTCTGGAAACCAAACTGCAACAACATCAAGACAAATTCCCCATTTCTGTCTCAGATCTCATTAAGTTAACTCGGCTGTGCATTAACACCAATGTTTTTTCTTTTCAAGGCAAGTTTTTCAGACAGAAATTTGGTTGCAGTATGGGGTCCAACCTTTCTCCAGTACTCGCCAACCTGTACATGGAATATTTCGAAAGTGTCCTATTGCCAGACATTAAACCTCCGGACATGTTTTGGTATCGGTATGTTGACGACATTTTCACGATTTGGAATGACGATTGGGGCTTGTTTGATGAATTTCTTGCCAGAATTAACAACTTAGCAAATAGCATTGAATTTAAAGTGGAATGGGAATATAACAATAAATTACCCTTTTTAGACATTCTAGTGATTAGGAATTGTGACCAACTGTCCTTCTCAGTTTACCGGAAACCAACCCACACAGGTAGTTATCTACACTTCTTTAGCCACCATCCAGAAAAAGTTAAGTACAGTGTAGCTTCAGGTCTGTACCTAAGAGCCCTTAGACTATGTAGTCCACAGCACCTTGAAGAAGAACTAGAGGAAGTAAGCTCACAACTAAAGAAAATAGGATATCCAGACTGGTTCTTACTCAAAGCCCTTAGTAAAGCAAAAACCAGCCATTACAAAGATAACTCCAACACTCATAACATACACAATTGGGACAAAAAATGTATAAAATTACCATACCATGACTCCATCCACAAAGCTTCTAAACTACTTCCTCCTGAACAAATAAAATTCACTTTTAATTATCCCAACAGCCTATTTTCTAAAGTAGTTAATGTCCATAGAAGAACCCAAGATAATAACAACCCAGGAGTTTATAAATTACCATGCAAGGATTGTGATCAAGTGTACTGGGGTCAAACCGGACGAAACCTCACCACTAGGATTAAAGAACACAAAAACTCGGTTAAATATGCATACGAGAACTCTGCAGTGTTTCTTCATTCATCCAACAAAGACCACCGCATAGACTGGGACAACGCAGATATAATTTTTAAATCAAATTGTAGCTTCAAGAGAAAAATAATAGAATCTTCTTTCATCAAAGATGTCTCGAATTTCAACATCTCAAAAGGTCATTGGATTCCGGACTGTATTACATCATTAGCAGTTGATAAAATATGTTCAAACATTATTGGTTCCAACAACGATCACCCTACTTAGGGTATATTCACCTGTGTCTTCCCATGTCCACCTTCATGTACCTCATTACTATGTATATATTCTTGTACTATACCTTTGTAATCATTCTGCTGAAGAGGACCACAGAGAGTGGTCGAAATATACAGGAACACTCATCTCACTTTTTATATTTTTCTACCGACAGTGGGTTCCAAGTTTAAATATATATATATATACATATATATATATATATATATATATACACATAAACACACACACACACACACACACATGCACATGTATGTGTATATGTATATGTATATGTATGTATATATATATATGTGTATATATATATATATATATATATATATATATATATATATATATATATATATATATATATATATATATATATATTGTATACTTAGGGCGCAGGTTTTCTTTTATACACACTGAATTGAACACCACAGCATTTTCACAGTTATTAATTTTCTTCTTAATATTTTCAAGTTTTCCTCACTAAAGTTCTAATATTGGGAGGATGAGCGAAAACGGACTTTCAAAAGGTCTCCATTTTAATTATTTGACGTTTTGACTGCAAAGAGTCATGATCAAGTTACAAGAACAGTTAAAGCAACACAATCTACAGATACGTTACATGGTCACAGGAAAAATTAGAATGCTACACTCTTGGGTCAAGCGCGATCTTTAAACCTCCGAAGACCTGACCCTGACCATAAGAATGAAACCAGATAT
>NC_134819.1:39330202-39337702 GCF_046742065.1 Oratosquilla oratoria | reverse complement strand
CAAAAAATTATAAAAAAGGAGTGGAAAAGTATGTCCCAAGACAAAAACAAGAAAAAGAATATGTAAAATGCTGGTACAACAAAAGTTGTAGGGAGTTAAAAGACAAAAGAGACAAAGCTTGGACCAAATGGAAGAAAGACAAAAGGCCTGAAAAATGGAAAATATATACTTGTTATAGAAATGAATATGTACGAATGTGCAGAGAAGAAATAAGAAAATATGAAAAAGATTTCATAGAAAAGTGTAAAGACCAACCAAAACTATTTTACAGATTTGTAAACAACAAACTGAAAAACAAATAAGATTTGGAGAAATTAAGACAAGGAGTTGAATACACAGAGGAAATAGAAATGGCAGAAATTATGAACAAGCATTTTAAATCAGTGATTACAACCTGAAGATATCGAATGGAAAGAGAAAGTTCCCCCCCCCCCCATGAAAGAAATAGAAGTAACAAAGAATGAAATATTGAAACACTTGAGTAATCTTGATGTCAGAAAATCGCATGGACCAGATGAAATAGCAAACTGGATTTTGAAAGAATGCAGGAATGAACTGGCAGACAAAATACATAGCATAATAAACAGTTCCTTGAAAGAAGGAAAAGTCCCAGAAGATTGAAAAAATCAAATATAGTACCTATATATAAAGGAGGAAATAAAGAAGACCCTGCCAACTATAGACCAGTCTCTCTAATAAGTACAATATAAGAAACTTGTGAAAGAATTGTCAAAAGTAGATGGGTAAAATATTTAGAAAAAAAAAAAAACGTGCTAAATCCAAGGCAATTTGGATTCAGACAAGGACGATCATGCGTCACCAATTTAATATGTTTCTATTCAAGGCTAATAGATATAATACAAGAAAGAGATGGATGGGCTGATTGTGCATTTCTAGACCTAATTTTTTTTTTTTTTGACAAAGTACCACATAAGAAGTTGCTTAAGAAATTAGAAACTGAAGGAGGAATACAGGGCAAACTGCTTAATTGGATGGAAGACTTTTTGCAAGAAAGAAAAATGAGAGTAGTGATAAGAGACAAACACTCAAAATGGGATGAAGTAATAAGCAGTGTTCCGCAAGGAACAGTTCTGGCCCCAATAATGTTTGCTATATATATTAATGATATGGATGAAGGAATTGAAAGCTATATGAGCTTCTTTGCAGATGATGCAAAACTACTGAAAAGAGTGAAATCGGAAGAAGATTGTGAATCACTACAGAGTGATCTAAATAAAGTACAGGAATGGAGTAGGAAGTGGGAGAAGTTCAATACAAAAAAGTGTAGTATAATGAAATTTGGAAAAAGCAAAAACAGAATAACAGGATCATATAAATTGGGAGAAGAAGGAATAAAAAAAGTAGAGAATGAGAAGGACCTGGGAGTCATTGTTATGAATAATATGTCACCTGAGAAACATATAGATAAGATTTTTGGAGAAACTTATGATTTAATAAGAACAATCAAAGTTGCATTTACATACCTGGATGAAGAAATGGTGAAGAATATTCTAATCACCCTGATAAGACCAAGATTGGAATATGCAGCAACGATATGATCACCAAGTACAAAAAAAAAGTATAAAAAAACTTGAAAGAATACAAAGAGCCATTACAAAATTGGCACCAACACTCTCAAAACTATCATATGAAGAGAGACTAGCAAAACTTGAACTACAGACACTAGAGCAAAGAAGAGAGAGAGGAGATTTGATAGCTATTTACAGAATCATGAAAGGCATAGAAATTACTGATAGAGAGAATTTGATAAAATGGGATGATAGAAATACAAGAGGACACGGAAAGAAAATAAAAAAAGACAGTTATAGAAGAGATATGAAAAAGAACAGCTTTCATCACAGAGTAATAGACAGTTGGAGCAAGATAGATGAGAAAGTGGTGTGTGCAAAAACAATTCATGAATTTAAAAATAGTTTAGATAAAAGGAGATATGAAAACGGGACATCACGAGCATAGCTCCCCTTCCCGTAAAATACAACTAGGTAAATACAACTAGGTAAATACACACACACACAACACACACACACACACACACACACACACACACACACACACACACACACACACACACACACACACACACACACACACACACACACACACACACACACACACACACACACACACACACACACACACACACACACACACACACACACACACACACACACACACACACACACATAAGGCTGAAGTGATAGTTAAAGAAGAATGTAAGATGCTCCTTGTTTAAAGTTTATAAACAACAGCTAGGGACCAGTTTTTATTGCAGTATAATGCTGATGTAGCAATATGTAAACTAAGCCAGTCATGCATCGATATCGTGACTGCTTGAGTAAGCAGAATTGCTTAAGATGTTTGTAACAGTCTTTCTGATTGGAAAAAGGGAGGAGGAGGAGGAGACATTTATATTGGTTCACGGGAATAAAGTCACACCCTTAGGGGAGGCAGTTAGATATAAGAGCAAAGATCATTGGACTGATGAATTTATGAAGTCGGTGCGCGGTGGCTTAGTGATTAAATTGAGGATCCCAGTTGGGAGTCCCTTGGGGTAAATTGACAAGCCAAGTGTAATACTATTTGGGAATAAAAGAAGGAAACTTTTACTTCCTTTTAATTCACCCTAGTAAAGAAACATTAATCACTTCCTACAGAAAGATATAGGAATGACATCCTTACGTAAGACAGTGATGGAGAGAAAATTGAAGGTGAAAGAAGAAATACAAAACCATAGAAGGGAGCAGTAAATTCTAGTTATTACTGTGGTAACGGAGATGACGGAGGTAACAGTGGTGAGTAGCTAGGGACGTAACGAGTGAATAGAAAACGCTTCGGAAGAGACGGGAAGAGTGCATCAAACTACAAGACTTAGTGCAAGGTACGACTACGATTGTACGGGTACACCAATCTACAATACACACAACCACAACCACGCAGCCACGCGTATGCTGGTTCCAAGGGACGACAAGACGAGGGAACGAGAGAGGTCTGCAACGAGCTACTACTACGAGGAATAAGGGGAAGGGCTACTACTACGAGTGAACGAAGGACTACGAGAGGGGCTTGGAAGACATAGTTAATGTACGTGTGAAGGACGAGCAGTACATGGAGGAAGATTACGAGGAGACAGTCGATTCAATTCGACTTTAAAAAGCACTGAAGGGTATGACTACAGGTATTTTGAGGCACGATGTTCATGCCTCGAACGTCAATACTCCCAAATTCACAGTTGATAAAAAAAAAACTTCGGAGTTAATAGGTTTTTCGGTTAGATCGACACTGTCACAAAAGACATAAAAGATGAAAAAGGAAAATAGAAATGTTAAAAGAAAATGTAGATCCTGAGAAGGCTTATGATAAATTTCCAGCAAATGGAAGATATCAACCAATATGAAGTTTATAAGAAGGCATTGATTAAACATTTTGAGTCAAAGTGTGATCGGGATCCTATCAGGTCTATGGTTAGAATGATAAAGAAAAGTTATAGCAAATTTAAAGCAATTAGTTCATCTGTGATGGCAGTAGGAATGGAACAACAGAAAGAAACTAGGAACTCTAGAAATCATTATAGAAATAGAGGATCTAAACATAGAGTTAAAAGCCCTTCAAGGAAGGCTAAAATTGAATGTTACAATTGTAATACGGGGTGGGGGGGGGGGCATAAAGCATGAGAGTGTTATTATGAAACTATTTGTAGAAATTGCAAATATGAGGCTCATGATGAATATTATTGTAGAAACCCTCTTTTCTGTTTGTATCATCAGAGGATTGGACATAGAACACAGGAGGGTAGAAAACCAAATTTCCGTATGCAACCAGAAACAAGAGGAAAGCCCCCAGACACAAAATGAAACAACTCTACTGAGCTACCCATAGAAATACACATAGTATTATGTTAGGGATAAGAGTGATAGAAGGGTGAAAGAAAAGCCAACATCGAAGATAGTTGTAAACTGACTATAAATATTGGACGGACTTCTATAGGACCTCTCATTGCGGGTAAAATGTTCAATAAATCTATTCACACATTTATTGATACAGAATCTGTAGTTAATGTTATAACTAGTAGATTTTTAAACCAATTGAAACCAGGAGTGAAAATCTTGGAGCCAATCCCTTACTCATTGCAAGGAGTAACTGGAAGTCATTTAAAAACATTAGATAAGGTTAAATTAGAGGTCATCTTATATAAAAATGAGCATTTAAACATTCTAGTGATAGCTTTAGAAGAATCTGTTTTCCCAGGAGATTTATTGATAGGATTTGCAACTATGATAAAAAAGAGCATGGTCATATATCCTGCTGAGTTAGGGATCTTAATGAAATCACAGTTAATCCCATTTTTAAGTCAACCAGACTTAGAGCCTGTAACAGGAATCACAGAATGTATAGATAAAGATAGGAAAGATAACAATTATATTCTAGATAGCGGGACACAGCGGGACAGACCAACAGAAAATAAAGCCCCATATGGTGAACCCAGCTCAGATGTTCAAGAAATCCCAGAAATTACTAATTCATCAACTTCAAATGAAGCTTTGTTAATTGTGGAAGGTGGCGTAATAAAGTCGACGTTATTACACTCCAGAGCAATTAACAGGATATAAGTACAGTTGAAAGGAGTCACTAGAGATTCTGAAATTTCAACCATTCCAGAATCAATTAGATTAAGAGGTTTAAAATTGGACTCAGAGATTTATAAGTCAAATAAGAACATGGCAGAAATATTAGTGATTAGTACTTTGAATAAAGATATAGTCTTTAGAAAAGGTAAACTAATAGGATGTTTTCAAGTTTGTACAAAACCTATTAAGATTTTAAATGAGAGTACTAAGGAGGTGGAATTACCAATTTCGTCAATCTGTTTAGTTCAGGAAGAAACAGTTGGGAAAGAAATCCAAGAATCAACTAGTACCTACTAGTGAAACGTCATTCTAAGGAAGAAATTAATATGTTGATTAGTTTAGCGGCTTGTAGATGAGCCTTTGCCAATCCATCACTGTCTTAAACTGAAACAGATTTCTTCAAGAAAGCGGACCCTCGGGCAAAAAGGACACAAAGTTTGGCAGTGAAAGAAAAGGAGGAAATACCATACTGGAGTACTTTTCTTGTTGGGGAACAAACTTATGGTTGTGACACTTGGAAACACTTTGACTCTCTTCGTTCGCGTTACTCTTTTGATCCCCAACATATTTCTCTTTCCCAAAGAGAAGTTATTTGTGACTTTTGTTGTTGTTGGTGGTGGTAGTGTAATTATTGTTGTTGTTAGTGGTGGTAGTGTTGTTGTTGTAGTTAGTGATCGTAGTGTTGTTGTTATTATTGTTGTTAGTGGTGGTAGTGTTGTTGTTGATAGTGGTAGTGTTGTTGTTGTTGTTGTTGTTGTTGTTGTTGTTGTTGTTGCTGCTGCTGCTGCTGCTGCTGCTGCTGCTGCTGCTGCTGCTGCTGCTGCTGTTGCTGTTAGTGGTGGTAACTTTTTTGTTGTTGCTGTTAGGTGTGGTAGTGTTGCTTCTGTTATTGTTGTTAAATGTGGTAGTGTTGTTGTTGTTGTTAATGGGGGTAATGTTGTTGTTAGTTGTGGTAGTGTTACTGTTTTTGCTGTTAATGGTGGTTGTGTGGTGGTTGTTGTTAGTAGTAGTGGAAGTGTTGTTGTTGCTGTTATTGTGAGAGGTAGTAGTGTCGTTGTTGCTGTTATTTGTTTTAGTGCTGTTGTTGCTCATATTGGTGATAGTTTTATTGTTGTTGTTATTGATGTTAGTGGTGGTAGTGTTGTTGTTAGTGGTGATAGTACTTTTATTGTTAATGGTGGTAGTGTTGTTCTTGTTGTTAGTGGTGGTAGTGTTGTTATTGTTGTTGTTGGTGGTGGTAGTATTATTGTTGTTGCTGTTAATGGTGGTAGTATCGTTGTTGTTATTGGTGGTGGTATTGCTGTTGTTGCTGTTTATGGTGGTAGTGTTGTTGTTATTGCTGATAATAGTGGTGGTAGTGTTGTTGTTGTTGCTGCTGCTACTTCTTGCGTTCTTGTAGGAGTTCTCATTGTTATCAATGTAGTAATTGTTGCTGGTATTCTTGTTCTCATTGTTATCATTGTCGTAATTTTTGTTGTTGCAACTTTATAGTTGTTATTATCTGTATTTTATTTTCATCTTTTGACAAATATTTCCTATTCTATACCTTATCTAGGCATTCTATCTTTCTAGATAGTTATCCTACTCATCCATTCTTATTCATTCGTCCCATTTTCTACATTTCTTTCAAACGGCATCCTTTTCCCCTCCATCTCTCATCTCATTTTGCGAGTTTCATCGTCACTGACATCTTATTCACATCAACAAGAAATCTCTAACTCACTTTCATGTCGATATGCTTCAAGGTCCACAGTAACCTTTACAACTCATCAAAAATATGTTTTACTGAGTTCAATCTACTTATTTTAAATTTCCAATTGAATAAATTAGAGCTCATTGAAAAACAATTTTGGTATTAGAAAATTCACTTAGTTATCAGAACCCAATGAAAAAATAATAGTAATTAATCAAGGAGTGAATAACTGATTATATAAGTGAATGAAGAATTAGGTAAATAAATATATGAAGGGGTGGATGGGCAAATATACAAATAAATGAATAGTAATGTAAAGATGTAATAGTAAAGATAAAGTGAATGATAGAAACAAAGAATAAAGACATATAATTACTCAATAGCATTAAGTAATCATTTCTATATTATTTTGCAGAATCAGTCAGTCTTATTTCGATACAAAAATCAACCTTGAATTAAATAAAGTTGTTTCCTGTTATCGACACAAATAATTGATACATACATCCACATACCATGAGCTATTTCCCACATACTAGGGAGGTAGCCAAAGTCAAAGGCATAAATCCACTCCCACCCATTTCATCTCTACATACTCCATTCCCGTTCATCATCCCTCTCTACTTCTTTTCTTGGCTCCTGCTGGATGAATATTCCAAAATAATGAAGACACTGAGATAACTTTCATATCACAATTCGTATAAGATCAATAAATACGAACTGAATGACGTTATACGTAATTAAACCTAGAAAAATGTGTCAGAAGTTTCTAAAAAGCAACACGAAACATTTGGACAGTATTTGGTTAGTTGATGGTGTTAGTACTATTTTTAATACACTCCCCTTAGAATATGGAGATGGTCAGTATGAACAAGAGAATACCAGTTATAACCCCCCTGTACACACGCCTTGGATTTTGTACTTCCCCCAAAAAAAGCGTTTTTTACTCAACATTGCTTCACAGTATTGGTAAAGTCTTGGAATATAGAAAGGAAACTTAGTATTATTGACATTAGATTTACTAGAGACAAATTTACATCAACCACAGCAAGACCAGAATGTGGGTCCATAGTGTTAAAATTGAGTGCCCAGAGTGTGTTATTGTTCACCAACACTGTCAACAGATAGTCAGTGACCTAGGATTATGTCCATGGCCTCATTAAA
>NC_134819.1:39312702-39325202 GCF_046742065.1 Oratosquilla oratoria | reverse complement strand
TATTATTTTCTTTTCTTTTACTATTTCATCGTTTATGCATATATATATATAAATATATATATATGTATATATATATACAGTAAATATATATATACATATATATATATATACAGTATATATATATATATATATATATATATATATATATTTATATATACATATATGTATATATATATAAATATATATATATATACATATGTATATATATATATATATATCTCTGTATATATATACATATATATATATATATATATATATATATATATATAAAGACAGACATATATGGATGTAAGGTGGCAAAATGAAACGTTAACGCTAGAGTAAAGAGCTTTATTCAGAACCAGACGTTTGGACCTCTTGGGCTTTCCTCAGTGGACTCAGTAGCTCTATACTCTAGCCGCCTTAACGTTTCATTTTACCACCTCACCAATATATATTTATATATATATATATATATATTGTATATATATATATATATTGTATATATATATATATATGTATATATATATTGTATATATATATATATATATATATATATATATACATGTTCGATTGAAGACCAGAGCTAATTCAATATCCACTATCTTCTTAGTGATTTTCTCAATTTTTCTAATAGTTTGTTTGATTCTTGAGGGGAGGTCAAACACAATACTTCCGAGATCCATGATGTTATTGTAACACAAAATAGTACAAGCTTTCGGTTGAGTCATCCAATCATCTTCAGGTAAGTGAGATTACATATACAGAACAGGAGTTTAAATACAAGTAAAAAAGGGGGGAACTAGGAGAGTTAGGAGTCAGGTACTGGACGGGGTTGAGGTCTTCGTATCAACAGGGCGTCGCTGGACAGCTGGTCATGGTAGCCGGACGATTGGGCCTTGTTGCCACGCAGCCTCGCTGTGTAGTTGTAAGGTACTAACTGTGTCTGTCTGTATATTAATGATAGGAGTGTATTGTGTAATGTAGATTCTTTCTAAGATGTGTAGTTTCCTGGTGTTGTTACATTGTTTAAGTATTTTTGTGTTGTTGACTAAATCTTGTCTGCTTGGAGTTTTGTTGTGTGTTTGTGTCATGTGTTTGCGTATGCTTCCTTCACGGGCGTGCATTGTGAGTCTCCTGCTCACAGAGGTAGTGGTAACACCAATGTAAGAGGCATTGGGGAGAAGTTTGCAACCTTCTTCTGGGCAGGAGAATTGGTATACCACATTTGTCTGTTTGAGGAGAGAGTTGTTTTTAGTCATGTTATTTTTCATGATAAGGTTAGAAACTTTTGTGTTTTTGTAGTATATGATGAGGGTCAATTTGTCGTGTGGGTTGGTGCATGTGACGTTACGTGCGAGGATGTCTTTGAGGACACGTTCGTCTGTTTTGTGTGTTGGTGTTTTGTCCGTGTTGTGTTGTGTTGCGTGTGATGAAAAGTCTCGTCTCTTTGTCAATGAGAAAGTTGGGAAAACCGTTGTTAATGAGGATTTGTTTAACGCGCATTTTTTCAGAGTGAAAATTTTCCAGGAAGAGCAGTTTTTATATGCGCGTCGAAGGTATGCCCGAATGACACTGAGTTTGTACCGCTGGGGGCACTCGCTCGCTGCATTCAGGCATCTTCCGGTGTCAGTGTTTTTCCTGTAAACAGTGGTCGTGTATTTGTTATCTTGAGTGTGGATAAAGACGTCAAGGAAGGGAATTTTGTTGTGTATATTAAGTTCATATGTGAAGTGTAGTACAGAGGCTGCTTCCATGGCTAGGTGTAGGTCTTTCAGGTGGGACTCACTCCTAACTTCAGTAAAAATGTCGTCGACGTATCTACAGTAGGAAAAGGGTCTTAGGACGGGGTTTGTTAACCTGAACCTTAAGTTTGTTGGTGGGATCACTAGAAATTTTCTTGAATTTAGAGGTGTCGGAGAGGATGTGGTTAATTTTAGAGAAATACTCTTCTTTGTTAAGTAAGACATAAATGGAGGACTTATCAGCTCGTCGAATGACGAGGTTAGGGTTGTTGCGTAACTCAGAGGCGGCTTGTTTGAGTTGTGGAGTGAGGAGGGAACTATTTTTGTGACTGCGCCTTTTGGTGGTTTCAGCTAATAACTGGGGTTGTAAATCAGAGGAAATAGTAACCTTACCATCATTCTGGAGTTGGAGGAGGGACTGAAGGAGGAGTTCCATCTCGGCAACTTTATCCGCTTTATCCTCCTAAGATTTAGAGAACAAAATCTTACAAGACCCCGTCCTAAGACCCTTTTCCTACTGTAGATACGTCGACGACATTTTTACTGAAGTTAGGAGTGAGTCCCACCTGAAAGACCTACACCTAGCCATGGAAGCAGCCTCTGTACTACACTTCACATATGAACTTAATATACACAACAAAATTCCCTTCCTTGACGTCTTTATCCACACTCAAGATAACAAATACACGACCACTGTTTACAGGAAAAACACTGACACCGGAAGATGCCTGAATACAGCGAGCTAGTGCCCCCAGCGGTACAAACTCAGTGTCATTCGGGCATACCTTCGACGCGCATATAAAAACTGCTCTTCCTGGAAAATTTTCACTCTGAAAAAATGCGCGTTAAACAAATCCTCATTAACAACGGTTTTCCCAACTTTCTCATTGACAAAGAGACGAGACTTTTCATCACACGCAACACAACACAACACGGACAAATCACCAACACACAAAACAGACGAACGTGTTCTCAAAGACATCCTCGCACGTAACGTCACATGCACCAACCCACACGACAAATTGACCCTCATCATATACTACAAAAACACAAAAGTTTCTAACCTTATCATGAAAAATAACATGACTAAAAACAACTCTCTCCTCAAACAGACAAATGTGGTATACCAATTCTCCTGCCCAGAAGAAGGTTGCAAACTTCTCCCCAATGCCTCTTACATTGGTGTTACCACTACCTCTGTGAGCAGGAGACTCACAATGCACGCCCGTGAAGGAAGCATACGCAAACACATGACACAAACACACAACAAAACTCCAAACAGACAAGATTTAGTCAACAACACAAAAATACTTAAACAATGTAACAACATCAGGAAACTACACATCTTAGAAAGAGTCTACATTACACAATACACTCCTATCATTAATATACAGACAGACACAGTTAGTACCTTACAACTACACAGCGAGGCTGCGTGGCAACAAGACCCAAACGTCCGGCTACCGTGACCAGCTGTCCAGCGACGTCCTGTTGATACGAAGACCTCACCTCCGTCCAGTACCTGACTCCTAACTCTCCTAGTTCCCCCCTTTTTACTTGTATTTAAACTCCTGTTCTGTATATGTAATCTCACTTACCTGAAGATGGTTGGATGACTCAACCGAAAGCTTGTATTTATATTTTGTGTTACAATAACATCATGGATCTCGGAAGTATTGTGTTTGACCTCCCCTCAAGAATCAAACAAACTATTAGAAAAATTGAGAAAATCACTAAGAAGATAGTGGATATTGAATTAGCTCTGGTCTTCAATCGAACATGTCTACAAGAAAACTTACTGCCCATTTATACTAATATATATATACATATATATATATATATATATATATATATATATATATATATATATGTGTATATATATGTATTTATGTATACATATACAATATATATGTATATGTATTTATGTATATATATATATATATATATATATATATGTGTGTGTGTGTGTGTGTGTGTGTGTGTGTGTGTGTGTGTGTGTGTGTGTGTGTGTGTGTGTGTGTGTGTGTGTGTGTGTGTGTGTGTGTGTGTGTGTGTGTGTGTCTGTGTGTGTCTGTGTCTGTGTCTGTGTGTCTGTGTGTCTGTGTGTCTGTGTGTGTGTGTGTGTGTGTGTGTGTGTGTGTGTGTGTGTGTGTGTGTGTGTGTGTGTGTGTGTGTGTGTGTGTGAGTGTGTGTGTGTGTGTGTGTGTGTGTGTGTGTGTGTGTGTGTGTGTGTGTGTGTGTGTGTGTGTGTGTGTGTGTGTTTTCTTATTTTTTCATTATCCCTTTCATTTTCGTCCTTATTCTTTTTCTTATCTTCACTGTTATCTCTATTCATTTACATACATACATACATATACCAAGGAATTTTTCCCCTTACCAGGGGGGTAGCCAAAAAGGACTAGGCACAAAAAATTCCCACCCATTTCATCCCCGAAAACACTCCACACCCCTCCACCCTCCCTCCCATCTTAGCACCTCCTAGATGACGGGTCATCCCTGCACCCTGTCCACTGCCCTGGGTCAGAAGCAGTGTCGCAGGACACAGCACATCCACAGCAAGGCCACTTCATTAAATCGGCAACCCCCCCTCTCCGTCCCCCATATAAAGGAGAGGACGGGGTGAAATCCCTTCGGGCTGCGTCAAAAAGTTTTGCTCACACAAACTACCTCACCCCCATTCCCCCGTCCAATCCACCTCATGCATCACAACATTTTCCATATACAACCATTCTCCATTCACCCCTGTCTTCTGTCCTCTCCCGTCCTTCCTCAACCGACATTCCCCTCTTCCCCAAAGCCCCCTTCACCCCATCCATCCATCTCATCCTAGGACGTCCCCTCATGTTCACTCCCTCCACATCTGCCTTCCATACCTCCTTTACTAGTCTTTCTTCACTCATTCTTTCCATGTGTCCAAACCATCCTAATATTCTTTCATCCACCCTATCTCCCAGCTCCCTTTCCACCCCTGTTCTCCTCCTCACTTCCTCATTTCTCACTCTATCTAGCCTAGTAACCCCCATCATACTTCTCAGACACTTCATCTCAAACACATTCAAGTTCCTTCTCTCTTCCTTTCTCATGTTCCATGTTTCTGCTCCATACAGTGCTGTTGGCACAATCACTCCTTCATACAGTCTCCTCTTAGCATCCATTCCCAGATTCCTATTCCTCATTACACTTTTTAAACCACCAAAGCATTTACTCGCTTCTCTCAATCTACATTCTACCTCCACCTTCACTCCACCCTTTCCTGCCACATTTGCACCCAAATATCTAAAACTATCCACTTCCTCCAGTTGCTCTCCCTTAATGCTCACTTCCAGATTACTGCCACTTTCACCCCTTATGATTTATTTTATTCTTTTACTTATTCATCAATTTATCTATTTATTTATTTATTTATTTGTCTTTTTGTTTATTAATTCATTTATTCATTTAGTTATTGATTCATTTATTTGTTCACGTTAATTTTCTTCTTTATCAATTAATTTGATTGTGTTAATATGGAGAACTAATATTATGTGCAGGAACCGACGATGCGTACTTGCAAGTTTACATGTGTTCAACTCATCTGACGCCCTTTCCATGTTGCTTTTGTTCAAAAGCTCACCTTTTCTCACCACTCATTCTTCTGTTAATTCTCCGTGTTCTCCCACCTGGTTTGCTTATTTCTCTTCTTTTTTCTTTTCATTTACTCCTGTATTTCTTAGTAATGTTTCCTTTCTGCCCTATTTCGCTTTTCTCTTTGCCTCACAATACTATTTCTGTCACATTTCTCTTTTTGATATATATATATATATATATATATATATATATATGCATATATATATATATATATATATATGCGTGTGTGTGTGTGTGTGTGTGTGTGTGTGTGTGTGTGTGTGTGTGTGTGTGTGTGTGTGTGTGTGTGTGTGTGTGTGTGTGTGTGTGTGTGTGTGTGTGTGTGTGTGTGTGTGTGTGTGTGTGTGTGTGTGTGTGTGTGTGTGTGTAAATAAACTCTCATAATGGGATTCAAACCCTCGCCTGAGCGGCTTGCTCTTTATAAGGCGAAGACCGTACGATCACGCCACCATGACCCTACAAAACATAACGACTTAGGTCACGGACTAATTATGGTGGCGTCATAGTATGGTCTTCGCCTTATAAAAAACAAGCCGCTCAGGTGAGGATTCGAATCCCAGTAGGACAGTTTATTTACAAATGGCATAATGACACAAAAGCACTTGTCGGAAGGCTAGCTTGCATAAAGGATTTGATGAAATACACTACATACCATGTTTCACCCAGGTGCCCTCGGCGGAATGATTTCTCCGTGAACTAAGTCGTTCCATTCTGTAGGATGATGGTTGCGTGATGGTATGGTCTTCGCCTAATAAAGATAAAGCTGCTCATGCGAGGGTTCGAATCCTAGTAGGAGAGTTTATTTCCAAATATCATAATGACACAAATATGTGTATATATATATATATATATATATATATATATATATATATATATATACAAATGTATGTATATATATATATATGTATATATATTATATACATATATATATATATGTATATATATATATATATATATATATATATATATATATATATATATATATATATATATACCGTTCTCCTATTCTATCCTCTTCTATCCTCCTCCTCCATTTTTTCTCCTCCTCCTATTCCATCTTCTCCTCCTCCTCTTCCTCTTCCTTCATCTTCTCCTTCTCCTCCTCCTTTTCAATCTTCTTCTTCTCCTCTTCTTCCTCCTCTATTTACTCCTTCCCCTCCTCCTAGTCCTTTTTCTTCTCTCCTCCTTCTCCTCCATCTTTTTCTCTTCCTCCTCTTTCATCTTCTTCTCCTACTCTTCCTCCTCCTCCATATTCTCCTTCTCCTCCTTCTCCATCTCCTCCTCCTCCTCCTCCTCCTCTTTCATCTTCTCCTCTTTTTCTTCCTCCTCCATCTTCTTCTCCTCTTACTATTCCATCTTCTCCAATCCTCCTCCTCCTCCTCCATCTTCTTCTGCTCCACTTCCTCCTTTTCCATATTCTCCTCTTCTTCCTTCTCCTCCATCTTCGCCTCCTTTTCCTACTCCTCTATCTTCTTCTTTTCCTCCTCCTCCTATTCCAACTTCTCCACCTCTTCCTTCTCATTCATCTTCTCCTTCTTCTTCTATTCCATGTTCTATCCTCCTCCTCCATCATCTTCTCCTCCTCTGCGTCTTCCATCTACTTCTCCTTCTCTTTCTTCCTCCATCTTCTTCTCCTCCTCCTAATTCATCAGTTATCCTTCTCCATCTTCTTCTCCTCCTCCTCCTCCTCTTCCACCTTATCCTCCTCCATCTTCTTCTCCTTATCCACCTCTCCATCTCCACCTCCTCCTTTTCTATCTCCTCCATCTCCTCCATCTCCTTACCCTCCATCATCATCATCATCATCATCATCATCATCATCATCATCATCATCATCATCATCATCATCATCATCATCATCATCATCATCATCATCATCATCATCATCATCATCATCATCATCATCATCATCATCATCATCATCATCATCATCATCATCATCATCATCGTCGTCGTCGTCATCATCATCATCATCATCATCATCATCATCATCATCATCATCATCATCATCATCATCATCATCATCATCATCATCATCATGTTGGATGGAGTGTTCCAACATATGAATAGCGTGCGAGTGGTAGTGGCTTCTCTATAGGCGTGGAAAACAAGCCGAGATTTCTTGGCTTTATTCGAAGACAAATTGTTCATTATATACATCAATCCGGCAAGGTTGCCGACAAGGGTAAAATATTCACATGGTCGCTGTTTCCAGCGAGACTAGACAATCGAAACGTTTAGTTTATATACAGCAGCAACTAGAAATGATGATACATCACTTTGTATCATTTATATATGTGTGTCCGAATATGGACTGGTGAGAAATAATAACCTTGTGGAAATTTATTGTCGGAGTGGCAATATCTTATTTAGCCGTTAGCAGGAACTAAGCGTTTGGTGACAACTGTGCGCGTCCGAGGTCATGACCCCGATAATTGGAGTCTGAGGACAATAGACTTGACCGCGACGCTTAACCCTTGCTGTACGTCAGGTCTTGACTACCGTCTTACACAAGTTGTGGTGGATGCATATGTATGCGTATGTCGTACTCGTCTTGTGGATGAGAGTCGGTAGATGTAGGTACATGTAGGTAGATGTAGGTAGACTGCGTCGTTCTAGAAGTTCTCCAACATGGCTTGCCGTCGCTACATGTGTCCGGCCTTGCGACACACTCTCTCTTCGGTTTTCACATTGAACTGGATGTCCGAACTCTAAGAGGAGATAGAAGGAGTGTGTGCCTAGGGGAAGGTGTTGACCTTTCCTAGGTGGCAATGCTGGTAAGCATAAACAGAAGGGACACAATTCCCATGGCATGATATGGATGAGATTTTTTTTTTTTTTTTTTTTTTTTTTTTTTAGATGCATGAATTTTGGGCCAAGCGAGACTTTACACATTTCTATTTCTTAGGCTATAACGGGGTGTAAGGGTCGGTGGAGTGTTAGGGGGGTTTGTGTCTAATGTTTCGGTCGTGTCTAGTGTTTGTTCAAAAGGGGGAGAAGGTATATTCTCCAGGTCAAGTCCTCTGGAAACTTGTTTGATGTTGCCCAAGTGTAAAATAGCCTCTGTGGGTTCTCGTAAGTGGATAGCTTTTATCTTATCATGAGGTAGGGTTTCGATGACAAGGAGCGGAAGGGTCCAAGGAATTTAGGGGAAAGTTTGGATGTGGGCTGGTGGTTGCTGTTGTACACAATGTCACATATTGAAATTGTGCAATCCCTAGAGTGAGCATTTGCCAGTCTTAGCATATCAGATTTTGAGAGAGTCAGTGACTCATGTACTCTCTTGAAAAGAGTCTTGAAGTTTGTCTATGTAACTTTGACGTAGACGTTAAAATCATACACAGGGGGGGGGTTCTGACGTAAGGAGGTCGTAGGCATTTTCTTATCTGACTCGAATAATACAAAATGGGATGACTCTGAAATATCTCTATTGATTGCGCTGTTTATGCAGGTTTGTGTCATAGGTATGTGTTTATCCCAAGATGAGCGTATGTCTGTGGCAAGGTGCCTTAATGTGTATAAAATCTTTCGATTTTGACGTCCAACGTGTCCATTTGATCTCGGATGGTATGGTGTGGTGTTACATTTGGTAATGTTAAAATGTTTCCAGATGTTGGTGAGAATGTCAATGTTGAATTCAGTGCCGTTGTCTGAGATGAGTGTTTTTGGTGTGGTGAAGGAGCAGATGACGTGGATGATGGTTTGTGCGACACTTCTGGCTGTCTTGTCCGCTAAAGGAGAGAGAATGGAAAAACGTGAGAAATGACCTTGAGAAGACAGTTTTAAGTGTGGAAAGGTGTTCGGTGAGTGACTTTGAGTCAATGATTATGTCGTCCAAGTAAATGAAAACTGTTTTCCCTATGAGTTCTTCTAGGACCTTGTACATCAATCAAGAAAGCACGGAGGAAGTAGAGACGAGTCCCATGGCCAAGCTTTTGAAATGGTAGTGGCCCGTGTTGGTATTAAAGGCTGTTAGTGACTTTGATTCAGCATCGAGAGGTATTTGGAATTACCCCGACATGAGGTCGAGAGTGGAAAAAACAGTGTTGTGTTCACCTATAGAGTATAATGTGTCTTGCAAATGAGGTATAGGATATCTTTCAGTAATAGTGATCGTCTTGCATTCATGTCAACCCTATAAGAATGTCTACAGGAAATACAACTTCGGCTACGTATTTTGTCGTGGCACTGGGAGGGCAATTTCCATATAGGGAGTTGTCTAAGTCGATCTTGCCAACGATGGGGAAAGGAACACCGTCTACATCTGCTAATGTGATGTCTGTGGGTTCTAGAACCGTGACCCTACGGTGTCTGAACCTAAACTGGTCGAAAGCAAGTTTTGACATGACGTTTACGGGAGAGCCCGTGTCCAGAAAGAGTACTTGTTGGATGTTGTTGACGGTGGCTTGAAGTGTCATTGAAGATGGGGATTGTTGAGAAGCTGTCATCGTGAGTACCGGTGTGTGTGTGTGGGGGGGGGGGGGTGACTGGGTCTCGTGAGGTCGTGTGTGTGTGTCACTGTGGGACGATAGTCATATTGTGTTTTGTTTGTTTGTATTCCCGTTAGTCGAGTGTTGGGGAGACGTGTATGAAGTCTGGTTTTGTGATTTTAGAACACGACATTGGTTTGTGTCATGGAAACATGGGCCGTGGTATTGGCAGAAGGTTGTTGTTTTTCTGTAATAACACCTGCTAGTGCTGTATCCCGGTTTGTTGGAGATTGTGCAAAAGAAGGGTGTTCTTGAGAGTGATCGCTGTCGTGATCGTGTGCGTGACATTTGTCTGCCTCTAGTGTAGTTTACTTGTGAGATTTGTGCTACTGTGGATGTCTGTTTGATGGGGATGTTTTGTTGTTGGATCTGTGTTTTTGCCGTGGTCGTGTCTGAAAACTTTCTAGAAAGGCCTAAGAGTATTGTGTCTGAAAGGAAGGGTATTGTGGCTGTTTTCTGCAGTGTTTCTGGGTGAAGTTGTGATATCAGTCTGAGGTAACCGAGGAGTGAAAGTACGTTGTCTAAAGTCATTTTGTCATGTTCAACCCAGAGTGAGAATGTGAGTGCGGCTTTGGGCTCCTGTTTGAAACTTGCAATCTTGACCGCTCGTTCCTTGCTGTTTTAAGGGCCTGTGTTGCAGATCTTAGCGAGTGTGTATAGGGGAGAGAGAGAGCCTATGCGTTCAAATTCTGCGAATTATTTCTTGAACTGTTCTACGAACTAGTCGTATGTTTGTGTTTAAAGGAAGGCGTCTGATTGTACGACGTCACTGGCTAAGGTGTTGTTAAAATCAATGCGTGATCTGAGAACTGCTGTCTTTGTTTTGTCGTCCTTGACTTGTGTAGGCTGTATTTTTGAATTTACGTCTTCTAACAGAGTGTGAATAACTACGTTATGTCCGTCAAATTTTGGAAGAGTGTATTCGTGTTTAATGAGTGTGATTAAATTTGTAGCAGGATGTTGGTTTTCTCAGTGATTGGCTGTGGAATCTGTGTTATTTTCGTTGGTGGTTGCCATCTTGGAACGTGTGTTGTAAGAGTGTGAGGTTTGGGAGTGGGAATTTGTCATGCGTACTGTGTCCTTTAAAAAAAAATCACTTGAAAAAATAAGGCTTAAAACAAATAGGAAAAAAATCACATAAATGCCTTCACTTTGGGAACTCACTCACGCTACTGACAGAACTAAGCTTTAGCCCAAAAATCTGATGCGATGGTGAAGTGGAGATGAGGTGGGTGAATGGGAATAGACCGATGGATTTGGTGCGATGAAGTGGGAATCTGGAAATAGGGTGAGGATAAGTACAGGTGGGTGGAGATAGGTATGGTTAGTTTGGCGTGGACTTCAGTTTTTCGCATGTGCTGAACCGAATGGCAGAAGTGGGGAGCGATACTTCCGTTGGAGAATGGTGCAGACGATGTTCCACGTAGGGCTGTCCGTGTTCGGAGTGCTGCTGTGAGCGATACTTTTGTTGGAGAATGGTGGAGGCGATGTCCCACGTAGAATTGTCCGTATTTGGAGTCTTACTGGGAGCAATACTTCCAAAATGAGTGCCAGGGTGGTGAGATAAACACCAAGAATCGTTGAAGTTTTTAATTACTGACGTTTCGCTCTTAACAGAGCTCCTTCAGAGTGTACAAACATGGTCAGGAAATCAACAAAACTTCAACTATTCTCGGTGTTTATCTCACAACCCTACCACTCAGCGATGCTTCCTTTGGAGAATGGTGGAGACAGTGTCCCACGTAGAGCTGTCCGTGTTCGGAGTGTTGCTAGAAGTGCTACTTCCGTTGGAGAATGGTGGACAGTGGCTTAGGCTTGTAATTCGACTAGTTAGTTGTCCTGCTGGCATGCTCGTATGTTGGTGGTCTTTGACTATTTTGATGGTGATCTCACTGCTGCAAACCAGATATGTTGGATGAAGTGTTCCAACAAATGGATAGAGTGCGAGTGGTAGCGGCTTCACTGGAGGCGTGGAAAACAAGCCGAGATTTCTTGTCTTTATTCGAGTGAATATCTCCCGCTCTCCGAAGAGGAACGGTTCATTACAAAGGATTACAAAGGATTACAAAGGCGGAGCATGCCGACAGGAGACCTTTTGGTCCAAATCTAGGTCGGATGCAAAAAAAAAATCATATTAATAATAAAATAATAAATAAAAACTATAATAATGTAAATAACAAATAAAATACATAAATAAATGCATAGGTATAGTTAAAATAATAAACAAACAGGTAAATAGTAAATGATAATAAATTGACATATAACTAATAATAAATGAAAATCAGACAGACAAATTATAACAAAACAAAAACAAATAATATAACATAAATTATAATCATTACAGCATCTTACTTAGGTTATTTATCTAAATTATTCTTAAAGCTTCGAACTGAACTACATTGCACTACCTGTGCAGGAAGTTTATTACATTCATTAACTACACGGTTGGCAAAGTTGTTTCTACCTACTTCCAAATTGAATCTATTTCCGGACAGTTTGAGACCATTGTTTCTTGTCTGATTCTCATTCAATGTGAAAATTTGGTCACTTTTGATGTTGTCAATTCCCTTTAAAATCTTAAAGACCTGTATCAAGTCACCTCTGAGTCTAGCTTTTTTAGGGAAAACAGATTCATGTGCTTAAGTCGATTTTCGTATGA
>NC_134819.1:39302702-39307702 GCF_046742065.1 Oratosquilla oratoria | reverse complement strand
CTGTTGTTCCATACAGCGAAAATATCTTATTACTGCAATATTAGATCCCAATATGAAAGGATCGAGATCTCATTTAGGCCGCATTCTGTCACCGATAACCTATAATTGCGTTACTTTATCACAAGGGGTTTTGATTACGATTAGAATTAAGCTTAGGAAATTGGTTGAGATTAGCAAAAAAAAAAAAAAAAAAAAAAAGACATATATAGACAGACTGACATAAACAGAGACAAAAAGATTGATCTATTTATCTGTTCATTTTTCATTTATTTGTTTATTCATCTATTTATTCAATCTACTTATCTATTTTTTGTTTGTTTGTTTATCTATTTATCTATTTATATTGTTTGTTAATTCATCTACTTATCTACAGTATTTATTAATTTATTAATTTATTTATCTCTATATTCAATATCATTTCTATTTATCTATTCATTTTCTTTATCTCTTTATTTACTTGTTTATTTATTCATCGATTTATTCAATCTACTTATCTATCTTTTGTTTGTTTATTCATCTATTTATTCAATCTACTTATCTATCTTTTATTTTTTTTATTCATCTATTTATCTATTTATATTGTTTGTTAATTCATCTACTTATCTACAGTATTTATTCATTTATTCATTTCTTTATCTCTATATTCAGTATTATTTCTATTTATCTATTCATTTTCTTTATCTCTTTATTTACTTGTTTATTCATTTATATGTTTCTTTATCATTTAATGACACAAAATATATTTATGAAGCCAAGAGTAAGCTATAGTCTTCCCCTAAACATTAGGCGTACCTCCCACCAATTTTGGCAATGACACAAACTCATCACCGAAGTAATTCTGGGTTTACAGACCAAGAATGCGATCAAAGAGGAGGCCGTCGCTTCTCTCTGATTGGGTCATCAATACAAAAGTTACAAACTTGTGGAAGATGTGAAGCAAGTTGAGTCGTGACATCAGATTGTTGGCCTACATATGGCAAGCAGGTCTTGCTATCATGTGAACTTTGGCACTGAGCCCGGATTGCGAGGCCCAGAAAATCTGTCTTCTGGAAACAGAAGGGATACTGGAATGATGACGGAATGTCATGGAAATGATAAGTCGCTGGGAGATGTGACGTCAAAAGAACTCTCTGTGGTTTAAATCCAGGTCAGTGCTAAGATTTTTGGAAATTATAATTTGGCGAAGTAGTGAATTATAATCGAGTCCAAAGAAAATATGAAGATTGTATGTGTTCCCTATGTTGAGTAGAAACAAGTAAATGTTAATAACCAAATTATCATTGATATAGCTTTTGCATGCTCTTTTAATAATCAAAACTTGAATACTGGGAATTGTTATTTAAAAAAAATGACAAACCTACACCAGGAGGCGCACAGCTACAGCCAATGGTGTCAACTTTGTTCTATGCGCTTGGACTTTTGAGGCAGGTCACCAACAATGCTGGGAATTGAAGAGGTATGTGGGATTCGAACCCATATCTAAGTGAATGGGCGGCACGTAGCTGCGGCCGAAGTCGTAAGCTTTGTCCTATGCGATTGATCTGCTAAGGTAGGTCACTGGTGGGAATTCGAGAGGAGTGCGGGATTTAAACCCATATCTAAGCAAATGCTAAATCAACATACTACTAACTACGCCACCAACGTTATGAAGGTGAAGAACGTATGCTAGGCACATACCTACGGCCGAAGCCGTCAGTTTTGTCCTTTGTGGTTGGTCTTTTGGGGCAAGTAATAGTCACTGCTGGGAATCGGGAGAAATGCGATTACATCACCATTGTGAGGTAGAAAAATTAATTTCTGAAGCAATTCGATAGCCAAAGCCAGTGAGCAGTGTAACCTACAATGTTGTATCACAGGGTTTCAGTTAATAATTACTCGGCGCTTAGATCTAGGGTTTTGAAGCTACTAAACCTCTTAAGCAAGGTTAACTAGCAAACTGTTTGTGACAGCTTTACTTGGTAATCAGTACCTTCCTCCAGAGTATATCATTATCAGGCCATAACCTTGTGATGTTGTGGAAGAGGATATAGCGCTCTACATGATCCTGGAGTGTCTAATTCTATATGAACCAACAATATCAAAATTTAGTGTTTTAATTTCTAAGACAGTTGGAATAAGAATAACAATTACGGTCCTATATAACCGTTTTCATATATTCATAAAATGTTAAATCGCATATACATACATACATACATACATACATACATACATACATACATACATACATACATACATACATATACCAAAGGCTTTTTTCCCCTCTTAAAGGAGGAACCAACAAACAAAGGCATAAAAACAACTCCCACCCATTCCATCCCAATCACACTCCACTCCCCTCCACCCTCTTCCCTCCCTCTTATCTTGGCACCTCCTGGATGACGGGTCATCCCTGCATCTTTTCCACTACCTTGGATCTGAAGCAGTGTTGCAAGACACAGCACATCCACAGCAAGGCCGCTTCATTAAATCGGCCACCATTACCTCAAACCAATCACTTCCTCCATTTCTAATTCTGACACACATTCTACTACTCTCGTAAAAACTCTTGACAGCTCATAAAAGATTTCCTCCTATCCCGTATATCTGCAATACCTCCCACAGTGCCTTCCCGTCTACCCTGTCATAAGCCTTTTCCAGATCCATAAAAGCTCAAAATTTATCCTTACATTTTCCTATAGCCTATAGCTTTCTCACATATCTGTCTTACCACAAAAATCTGATCTACGCAACCTCTATCTGTCCTAAATCCACACCGTTCCTCACCAAACACTCCCTCTGTTCCACTCCTAATCCTCTCATAAGCCTTCCCAACTACTGTACACTTAACAAGCTAATCCCTCTGAAACTACTACATTCACACTTGTCCCCTTTTCCCTTGTACTTGTAAAGTGGAACTACACAGGCACTCCTCCATTCCTCCGGCACTCTACCCTCTCTTAAACAAGCATTAATTAACCTCACCAGACAGTCCACCATCACTGTATCTCTTTTTTTGGAAATTTTTCATGATATCCATCCAGACCAGGTGCCTTACCTGCTCTCATCATCTTAACAACTGCCTTCACTTCATCCTTCCTTATTTCTCCCCCATTTTCCTCACTCATCACTGTCATTTTCTTAGCGTTTTCAACTGCAACTACCTTTCCCTCCCTATCCTCCTTCACATTTAGCAGCTCCCTAAAATACTCTGCTCATCTTCCTCTTATTGCCCTCTCTTCCATTATCATCTCTCCATCTGCACCTTTTACCTTTTCTTCTCTACTTAATTCGCCTCCTATTTCTCTTTTAATTTCTTTCCAAAACATCTTTTTATTACTTTCAATATATTCTGTCCTACTCTTACCCCATTTCACATCTGCTCTCCTCTTTGTTTTCTTTATCTTATGCTTTACTTCTCTTCTCTTTACTTTGTACCTCTCTTATGATTCCCTTGTCCTATTTTGTAGCCAACCTGCAAAAGCTCGCTTCTTCTCCTCTACAACCTTCTTTGCTTCCTCATCCCATCACTCACTATCCTTCCATTTTCTCCCGTCCTCTTTGTTCCACACATCATCTTTGCACACCCTGTGACTCCCTCATTGAACCTTCCCCATTCCTCCTCCACTCCTAGTTCTATTCTATCCTTCACTCCCTCCCACTCCTCTCTCAGCTTCTTCTTGTATTCTTTCTCCTTTTTTTCTCATTTAATCATTTCACTCTAAGCACCTTCCTACCCTTTGTCTTTTTACTCTTTCTCCATCTATCCTCCACTCTCAACTTACCTTCCATCAGAAAATTATTTGATATTCCCCTACTCTCCCTCTAGAACATGTACATCCTTAATTCTACCTATTATACTCCTATCTACCACTACATAGTCCATTAACGCTCTATCTACCACCATTCCATCCACCACCCTCTCCCATGTGTACTTATGATTGACTTTTTCTAAACACTGTGTTTACTATCATCAAATCTCTTTCTAGACACATCTCTACCATCAACTTTCCACTACAATTCTTTCCTGGATCTCCACATTTCCCAACCACTCCCTCTATTGGTTTATTTCCTACCCTAGCATTAAGGCCTCCCAATACTACTACATTGACATCCTACATTTCTCCCTAATCCCTCTATGTACTCATTTAAATCTATCCAAAAAGCCTCCCTTTCTTCTACACTCTTCTCACTACCAGGCCCATATGCACTTACAAAAACCCACACATCCTTTCCCAGTTTCACCTTCATCCACATTAACCTTGAAGAAACCTCCTTCCACTCCACTACACGCTTATCTATCTTTTAACTTACTAGTATAGCCACCCCTTCTCTCCCTCTCCCTCTTCACTCTTGAGAGCCTCCAAACTACACTCCCAAACTCACACACACCTCTCTCTCTCTCAACTTAGTTTCACCCAAAGCCAACACATCTGTCTTTCTTCTCACAAACATACTGCCTATCTCTTCCCTTTTACTCTCATCTGCACTACATCCACGCACATTAAAAGACCCAAATCTTAGGGTACTGGTTGAAAAACTCCTAAACCCTTTTATCCCTTTACTTTTTTTTGGAATGTTCCCTGTGGGGTTACAGGGAGAGGGATGCCTAGTTCTTATCCCAGTCCCGTTTTTCTTGCCTCTTAGATTCAAGTGGGAATACTTGGTGGCAGTATTCTATCCTCATCACAGGTTAGGCGAAAAAAAGAAATGAATATTCAGAGAAATGGTACAAAACAGCAACAAGGGGTTAGGAACAGCATAACGGAGGGACAGTCGCAAACATCAAAATACATGCCATATCTCATAATTCCTAGAACACAGCAATTTGCTACACGTTCCCCGTTTTATGATGAAGTCCATTTTAGCATTTCATTTATAAACGCATTTTCATATTGGGTTCAATAATTTTTTTTTTTTTTTTTTTTGAGAGGAACTTTTAGAGCCGTAGGTCTTAGTGTAAAGACGTTAATGAAACTATAAGTGAGATTGACATTAAAAAGAAATAGGTTAATTTAAAAGTC
>NC_134819.1:39287702-39300202 GCF_046742065.1 Oratosquilla oratoria | reverse complement strand
CTGTCCTGTACCATTTCTCTGAGTATTCTCTTTCTGTGATGGGGGAATTCCTTGTGGTGGCTGTGGTGGGGGAAAAGAATACTGCCACCAAGTATCCCACTTGGATCGTAAGAGGCGAGAAAAAAGGGACGGGGAGAGGGACTAGGCATCCTTCTCCCTGTAGCCCCACGGGGCACACATCCTAAAGAGAAAAGTGAAGGCATAAGGGGTGCTGGAGGGCCTCGGACCATCACCCTAAGGTTTGGGTCTTTTAATGTGCGTGAATGTGGTACAGATGAGAGTAAAAGGGAAGAGATAGGTAGTATGTTTGTGAGAAGAAAGGTGGATGTGTTGGTTCTGAGTGAAACTAAGTTGAAAGGGAAGGGTGAGTGTAAGTTTGGGAGTGTAAGTGGGAGGTACTCAGGAGTGAAGAGAGGGCGAGGGAGGGAAGGGGTGGCTATTCTAGTAAGTGAGGAGATGGGTAAACGGGTGGTGGAGTGGAAGGAGGTTTCCTCAAGGATAATGTGGATGAAGGTGAAACTGGGAAAGGAGATGTGGGTCTTTGTAAGTGCATATGGGCCTGGCAGTGAGAAGAGCGTGGAAGAAAGGGAGGCCTTTTGGATAGATTTAAATGAGTGCATAGAGGGTTTAGGAAGAAATGTCAATGTAATAGTACTGGGAGACCTTAATGCTAGGGTAGGAAATGGTCCAATCGATGGAGTGGTTGGGAAGTGTGGAGTTCCAGGAAAGAATCGTAGTGGAGAGTTGATGGTGGAAATGTGTCTAGAAAGAGAGTTGATGATAGCAAATACAGTGTTTTGGAAGAAAGTCAAGCATAAGTACACATGGGAGAGGGTGGTGGAGGGAAGGGTGGTAGATAGAGCGCTAATGGATTATGTAGTGGTAAATAGGATTATGATAGGAAGAGTTAAGGATGTATATGTGCTAAGGGGAGAGGGTGGGGGAATATCAGATCATTTTTTGGTGGAAGGTAAGTTGAGAGTGGAGGATAGATGGAGAAAGAGGAAAGGGACAAAAGGTAGGGAGGTTCTTAGAGTGAACTCCTTGAATGAAAAGGAAAAGGAGAAGGAGTACGAAAAGAAGCTGAAGGAGGAGTGGGAGGGAGTAAAGGATGGAGCAGAGATGGGTGTGGAGGAGGAATGGGGATGGTTCAAGGAGGGAGTCTTAAAGTGTGCAAGGATGGTGTGTGGAACAAGAAGGACAGGGGGAAATAGAAGAAAGGGTAGTGAATGGTGGGATGAGGAAATAAAGAAGGTTGTAGAAGAGAAGAAGCGAGCTTTCACAGATTGGTTACAAAAGAGGACGGGGGAGTCATATGAGACGTACAAAGAAAAGAAAAGAGAAGTAAAGCAAAAGGTAAAGGAGGCAAAGAGGAGAGCAGATGTGAAATGGGGTAGGAGTATGACAGAAAATTTTGAAAGTAATAAAAAGATGTTTTGGAAAGAAATAAAGAGAGGAAGAGGAGGCGAATCAAGTAGAGAAGAAAAGGTAAAAGGTACAGATGGAGAGATGATAATGGAAGAGATGGCAGTAAGGGGAAGATGGGCAGAATATTTTAGGGAGTTGCTAAATGTGAAGGAGGATAGGGAAGGAAAGATAGCTGCAGTGGGAAATGCGAAGAAAATGAGAGTGATGAGTGAGGAGAATGGAGGAGAAATAAGGAAGGATGAGGTGAAGGCAGTTGTAAAGATGATGAAAGCAGGTAAGGCACCTGGTCTGGATGGATGCCATGCAGAATGTCTGAAAAAGGGAGGTTCAGTGATGGTGGACTGGTTGGTGAGGTTATTTAATGTTTGCTGGAGAGAGGGTAGAGTACCGGAGGACTGGAGAAGTGCCTGTATAGTTCCTCTTTACAAGGGAAAAGGGGACAAGTGTGAATGTAGTAGTTTCAGAGGGATTAGCCTGTTAAGTGTAGTAGGGAAGGCTTATGGGAGGATCTTAATTGAGAGGATTAGGAGAGGAACAGAAGGAGTAATTGGTGAGGAACAGTGTGGATTTAGGACAGGTAGAGGTTGTGTAGATCAGATCTTTGTGGTAAGACAGATATGTGAGAAAGCTATAGGAAAGGGGAAGGATGTTTTTTGGGCTTTTATGGATCTGGAAAAGGCTTATGATAGGGTAGACAGAAAGGCACTGTGGGAGGTTATGCAGATTTATGGGATAAGAGGAAAGCTTCTGGGAGCTGTCAAGAGTTTTTATGAGAGTAGTAGAGCTTGTGTCAGGATTAGAAATGGAGAGAGTGAGTGGTTTGAAGTAAAGGTGGGACTTCGTCAAGGATGCGTTATGTCGCCCTGGCTGTTCAACTTATACATGGATGGGGTGGTGCGAGAGGTGAATGCTAGGGTAGTGGGTCAGGGATTGGAGATGGTTAAAGAAAATGGAGAAAAATGGGAGGTGAGCCAGCTGTTGTTTGCGGACGACACTGCGCTTGTGGCAGGGTCAGAGGAGGGATTGAGGAAGCTGGTGGCAGAGTTTGGGAGAGTATGTGATAGAAGAAAGCTAAAGATAAATGTAGGTAAAAGTAAGGTGATGAGATGTACAAGGGGTGAAAGTGGCAGTAGACTGGAAGTGAACATTAAGGGAGAGCGACTGGAGGAAGTGGATAGTTTTAGATACTTGGGTGCAAGTGTAGCAGGAAAAGGTGGAGTGAAGGTGGAGGTAGAATGTAGATTGAGAGAAGCGAGTAAATGCCTTGGTGGATTAAAGAGTGTAATGAGGAATAGACATTTGGGAATGGATGCGAAGAGGAGACTGTATGAAGGAGTGATTGTGCCAACAGCACTGTATGGGGCAGAAACGTGGAACATAAGAGAAGAAGAGAGAAGGAGTTTGAATGTGTTTGAGATGAGGTGTCTGAGAAGTATGGTGGGGGTTACTAGGCTGGATAGAGTGAGAAATGAGGAGGTGAGGATGAGAACAGGAGTGAAAAAGGATTTGGGAGATAGGGTTGATGAAAGAATATTAGGATAGTTTGGACACATGGAAAGAATGAGTGAAGAAAGACTAGTAAAAGAGGTATGGAAGGCAGATGTGGAGGGAGTGAACATGAGGGGACGTCCTAGGATGAGGTGGATGGATGGGGTGAAGGGGGCTTTGGGGAAGAGGGGAATGTCTGTTGAGGAAGGAAGGGAGAGGACGGAAGACAGAAGTGAGTGGAGAATGGTTGTATATGGATGATGTTGTGATTGCATGAGGAGGAATGGGCAGAGGGGGGGTAGTATGTGTGAGTAAATTTTGACGCAGCCCGAAGGGATTTCTCCCCGTCCTCTCCTTATATGCAAGGGGGGACGGAGAGGGGGGGGTCGCCGATTAAATGAAGCGGCCTTGCTGTGGATGTGCTGTGTCTTGCGACACTGCTTCTGACCCAGGGCGGTGGGCAGGGTGCAGGGATGACCCGTCATCCAGGAGGTGCTCAGATGAGAGGGAGGGTGGGAGGGGTGTGGAGTGTATGTAGGGATGAAATGGGTGGGAGTGTTTTTATGCCTTTCCCTTTTTGGCTACCTCCCTTGTAAGGGGGAAAAAGCCTTGGTATATGTATGTATGTATGTATGTATAAATATTTATATATATATATATATATATATATATATATGTATATGTATATATATACATATATATATGTATATGTATATATATATATGTATATATATACATATACATATATATATACATATGTATATGTATATGTATATATATATATATACATATATGTATATATATATATTACATATTATATATATATATATATATACATATATGTGTGTGTGTGTGGGTGTTTATATATACATATGTAGACATATGTAACGTGTATAATATATATATATATACATATGTATATATATATACATATATATATATATATATATATATATATATATACATATATATATATATATATATATATACATCTTTTTAACCATGCCATCGTAGTGAAGCCCATTACGCTATAAAGATAGTGTAATGGGATTAGTCAAATGCGTTGATAGATTTTACTATCTTCAAATGAAGGTTTTCCAGTTTGTAAAAGGTTTTCTTTTCCTTATGGCTCAGATTATGAACGAAATCATCCATAGTGTTATGAAAAGAAACGCGCTGATGTGTACCGACAATTTTTATTCCTGAAATTTTAACAGTTTGAAACTGTTGAACAATGACACCAAAAACTTAAGTTTTTCGCCTCACCAAGAGGCTTATTCAGGGTGAAAGGACTTCATGGTGAATCAAGGAGGTCAACTATTCGAGGAGGCGTGGAGAAGATTGAAGCAACCAGTGTGTTTTTGCATTTAGTCCCAGCGGAGCTAGCCGATTTAGGGGAGTAAGCATTTGGGTGTAGGCCTTATATAGGTGGTCTAAGGAAAGAATTTAGTCGGAAGAGACTTGCACATTAATGTTAGGGTGTCGGGAGGTGATAGCTACGGCTTCTGCAATTTGCATCTTTCTTTAGATCGATTCTTTGAAGAGGATGGTTGTGGAGTCGATCAGTTTTGTAGAGGCGGCTTCTGATCGTGATGACCGATGTAATGCTGATAAATAGCCCCTTTGTTTCTATGGTATAGAAGGCGGCTTCTTAAGATGGTGGAGGTTATACAGATGTAAGTATTGGAGCCGTCACAGCGGCTCTTCTGGCAAGAGAACTCGTAAATTACATAGGTAGATGCTCTCTTGGGAGTCCTAGGAGCTCTATTGTTCGTCACGAAAAAGGATCTTGTGAGGTTTAGTTTGGCATAAATTCTCAAATTGATGGTATTATTTGAGTCTGTTGGGGTGACACCTCTTTTTATTATGGCCCTGATGGCGTCGCATTCATCCTTGTATCGGTTATGATAACTAGTTTGATAGTAAATTGTGATTTTTCAAGCAGGGGAGACTGAGGTCTGGGCAGGAGCAGTATAATCCTCCTCCTCAAAAGAATCGAACTGGGGTCTGGGCAGGGGCAGTGAAATAATCCTCCTCAAAGAACCGAACTATAGAAAAATGCAAATTGCAGAAGCTGTAGCTATCACCTCCCGACACCCTAACATTAATGTGTAAGTATCTTCCGACTACGTTCTTCCCGCAGCCCGTCCCCATGAGCACCATGCACTCCAGCCCCACCACAAGCAGCCGCCACAAGAAACTCTGGCCCCTTTTCCTAGTTCAAGAGAGTCGGTTCCCTGAGATCAGGAAACTTGGTCAACACGTCCCGTAAATAGGAGACATTCCATAGCTTATTCTCTTCCCCCAGGATCACGAACGACACCACCCGGCCAATCAGCAGCAAGCATTCCGCCAGAGCTGGGTCACCAGAGCTATGTGCTAGGCTCGCTCAGGCCGGGATCAGAGGAAAAATTCAGCGACCAATCAGCGTTCAGCACTCCACCTGGGCCGACCAGCCTGAGTCTTAGACCACCTATATAAGGCCTACACCCAGATATTTGCTTCAATCTTCTCCAATAACCAACTCAGCGCTCGCAGAAGTCAGACGTTGCTCTCCGCTCCAGAATACTCAACAAGTGCCCAGCTATATTCGCCGGCCATTGGCAGCGAGGAGACTTCTTTTCTGCTGCTGCCGGTCTGGCACAAGGCTGACCTCTTCGTTGACGTCGGCATCGGGCTTACACCAAAGACAAATGCACACATCTCCCAAGTCACGTAATTCTCTGCTTTCAGAGTTGTGCTTGGAAGAAAAGAGATACACGCACACTTGCTCGCTGGCTTAGCCGAGGCCCTTAATCCAACTCTGATTCAAAGCCCTTAACTCTTCGCCGGCTGGTCGTGGGAGAGGAATTGTGGAGCCTCTGTTGTCGACCGGCCCGCACCCAAGCCTGGCCTCTTCGCTGACGCTGGCGAGTTTACACTTCTGACGCTTACACACAATTCCCAAATCACGTAATTCTCTGCTTTCAGAGTTGTGCTTGGAAGGAGCAAGATCCACCCCCCTCCCACCACCATTGGATTTATTCTCCTGACTACACTTCGGATATTGCTAGCTCATCGCTCAAACCCAACCTGGGGCTAACAGGAAAGTTCATGCCCAACCTGGGCTAATCAGGAACGTGCTACCTAGCTGGGGTTAATCAGCATCTCCACACGCGGGTAGTGAACTCCACTCACTTCCCGTAAGATACATACACACACCTCTCACGAACATAGCCACGCCCCCACGCACAAACATCTACACATACTTTTCCTTCGACTAAAATTCTATTTCTTTCTAACTTTCTCTTATACTACACCTTATTTCAGTTTACCTCCCACTAAAGATTCTTCCATTTTTCCACCTTTCTCTATTACTATGCCTCCTACCATTTTCTCAGCTTTTGGTGATTCTAATCCCAGGCGTCGGCGCTGCCGTCCAAGTTCCCTGACCCTTTTTCCCGAACCACGACCACCAACCGCCCCTAATCGTTCACGAAAAAGCGCATTGGCAATAGCCCTCTTTTATACACTACTATTTTTTTTTTCTTACAGACATTCTTCCCCTCCCACAAAAACCAATCCTGCACGAGCGGATGGTCTTACCTAGCTAGTCCACTAGTCCACTAATCTTCTCCACGCCTCCACGAAGAGTAGACCTCCTTGATTCACCATAAAGTCCTCTCACCCTGAATAAGCCTCCTGGTGAGGCGAAAAAAAATCGGTGTTATTGTTCAACAGTTTCACACTGTTACAATTTCAAGAATAACAATTGTCAGCACACATCAGCGCGTTTCTTTTTCTTAACACTATGGATGATTTGTTCATAATCTGAGCCATGAAGAAAAGAAATCCTTTTATAAACTGAAGAACCTTCATTTGAAGATAGTTAAACCTATCAGCGCAGTTGACTTCAACCAATATATATATATATATATATATATATATATATATATATTGAGAAGTCCAAATGGAACAGCAAAGAATGAAGTAGACTTTATATTAGGAGATAAGAGCGTTAGCAATGTTACGGTCATATATAAAGTCAACATAGGTAATAACCATATAATGGTAGGTTACACAGCTAAATTCAATTTCAAAGCCGAGAGAAATAAACTTGTTAAGAAAGAAAGAAAATAAGCCTTGCAAAGGTTCAGAATAATAATAAGAAATTTAAAAAATTAAGAATAGATTCGAATCTCTAAGAACTAGCGAGGACACCGTCGAAGATGTAAATTTGAATTTAGTGAATATCATTAGGGAATCGGCAGAGAAAGTAGGAAGTACAAAAAGTATTAGAGAAAAAATACTCCAAAGCTATAAATTATCTAATTAAAAGAAGAACCATGCAGATTAAAAGCAGGCGAGACGAAATAGAAAGAGCAGAACTAAACAAGTTATCAACAAAAGACAGATATATATGGATGAAATTAGAAGAAACTATTCGGAAAGGTAAAATTATTAGAGGGATCGAGCGCAGATGTGGTTTAGGAAGACAGCAAATGATATATTTGAAAAATAGAAATGGATAAATCATTAAATGCAGAATCAGAATGGTAAAAAGAGTAGAAGAATTTTACCAGGAGCTTCACTCGTCGAAGATCGTAGTTAAGTCAGTAAAATTATCTGTAGACGTTAGCAGTATACCACAGATTACAAAGGATTAAATAGAATTTACCATAGAAAATATGAAACGGAGAAAAGACCCGGGGAAGATGATATATCGATAGATCTCTTGAAATGCGTAGGGAAAGAAGTTCAAATTAAGTTAACTTAGTTGTACACTCAGTGCTTACATCAAGAAAGCGTTACTGAATCATGGTGCAATGATGTAGTGATTTTATTTTATAAAAAGGAGACCAGGAGGACCTTAGTAACTATCGACCGATTAGCTTGCTATCAAATGTATATAAATTATTCTCCAAGGTACTTGCAAACAGACTGAGTCAAGTTTTAGATTGAAGACAACCGAAAGAATAGGCAGGCTTTGGGAGGGGATATTTGACTCAAGACCATTTACAGGGGATGGACCAACTAATCGAGAAAACGACAGAATACAATATACCTCTCTGTTAAGCCTTTGTAGATTACAAAAAGACCTTTGACTCGGTAAAACAAATAGCAATACTAAACTTGCTACGCAAGCAGCCTAAAAACAAACTTAAGAATCTTTTTCAGTCCCATTGTAAGGAGATCGCCTTAGACGGTGAACCCTTGGGAAAGACATCCCTGGTTAAACACTATATACACATACCGCCCCCCCCACACACACACCTATACCCCAGCCTATAGAATTCCTCAAAGTTTAAAGCTTCTTATCTCAAACCACATAGACAAGATGCTAGATCAAGGCGTCATTCGAAACTCCCATTCTCCTTGGTACTCCACACTTTTCCTAGTTCCTAAAAAAGATGGGTCTTTCAGATCCGTCATTGATATCCGTAAAGTCAACACACACACCACAATCCCTAGGTAAAGAGAATTTAGTTATCGAGATGTAAATTCTTTAAGAGGAAAATTACATTCCTCGGCCACCCAGTAGAGAAGGAGGAAAACACACAAACTCAGATAAGATCAGAGCCAATTCCTCATCCTCAAGATTGAGGGTCAACTCCTCTCCTTTGTTGGTACAGCAGCTATTACAATTTTTTTTTTTTTTTTGTAAAATTAGCTATTCCTCTTACCAAATTCACACGTAAGAACGTACCCTTCAAATGGGACTCAGAAGAACAAGAGTGCTTACGGAGAATAAAAACTGCACTAACCAGGGCACCTGCCCTCGCCTTTTCCGACTTCACAAAAGAATTCTCTCTGTTCACGGACGCATCCTCCCTTGGTATAAGAACAGTCCTAAAACAAATAGACTCAAGGGGGGCCACCCCCGAAAACTACTTGGGCTCATATCTCGCTTCTGGTTCATTCAATTGCTTTGAAATTTTAATATGTTGTTTGTTGGTTTAAAGAAATGATATTCTGTAAATTTCATGAAATTTTGATGAATGGTAGTGGCTACAAAAAAAAACGTGTTTTTCTTTTTTTTTTGTTTCACAAGATTCATTTTTCACTTAATTGCTTTGAAAAAATTATCATAGAAACTTTGTTTATATATCTACATTTTGTTGGATTTGATTTTCAATTTTTTGTTTTGTCTTTGAAGGAATTTTTTTTTAATTTTTTTTTCGATTTTTTTTTTTTTTTTTTTTAGGTCTCCTGAATTCTGTTTTTTTTTTTTTTTTGACAAATTGAAAAATCTAATTCCAACAAAAAATTCTATTTTTGTTGAAGTATAAATTGATACCTAACATAAGTTGATCAGAGTTTTTAACGATTTTGTGAAATTATTTGAAGTTCAAAAAACAACATTTCGAGATATCGGCTTCTAAAGTTTTTTTTTCTTCAGTTTTTTCCTTTTCCTGCCATGTGTATTCATCTGATTGGCATGAAATTTTCACATATGATTGTGTATATATTGTTGACTTGGAGAATGAAGAGAAAGGGGGGGTGACTGCTGTTGTGGCGTGGGTGGGAGTGGTGGCGGAGGAGGAGGTGATAAGCCGGACGGCGATAACACGCTCTCTCCCCTTCATCTCTGCTAATTTCTTCGCTAATTTCTCCTTGATCTGAAGAGTCTTGATGCCCTTTACTCTTCTTGAAGTTGGATATCCTCGATAACGTAAGCTTACGTTTGTAAGTCATCTTGAAAGACGAATATAAAAGAAATATTACAGGAACGCAGCATTGCGTTATCTGTAATGTCTCCGTATGTACTGGACGTGAGTAGCTAGGATTTACCACACGCATGTGGGGAAGAGATGCCATTTGTCGAAATTTATATAAAGAAAAAATTATTTTAATGATAGTTCTACATAGTTATAAGCATTGAATGATACCTCATTTTCTAGCGCACGCGTCAGGCTATGACGCAACACCCCGGGTCATTTAAAAATGGCATCTGAGGGGGGGATATTTTTCAGAAAAAAACTTCACCAAGTGATAGTTTCGGGTAGGACTGACATCTTGAGCCGATAAAAGTGAAAAGTGAAATTTAAAAAATATTCGTGAAAAATTCACCGGGGTGGCCCCCCTCAAACGGGAGACATAGAGCTATTGCTTACGAGAGCCACGTGTTGAACCCTGCGGAGCGTAATTACTCCACCACCCACTTGGAAGCCCTAGCTCTAAGACATTTCCGGGAACTCGTCCTAGGACACAAAATCACAGTCATGACAGACTAGCAACCTTTAACAGAGTTTTTCAAATTGAAAACTTTACAGGGTAAGATAGCAAGAGGGACACACAACCATCTTAGAGTTCAACCTAGAGATTCCCTACATAAAAGGTAAGGTCAATGGCGTAGAAGACGCACTTAGCAGAACCCCCCTGATCGCAACAGTTCCAAACATCCACTGTATTTCCCCTCAGGAACTTCAAAAGGAACAGATAAATAACCCAAGTTGGTCGCATGTAATCCTCCACCTAGAAACGGGAGCCACTTTACAAAAAAAGCCCCCTATCTCCCTTCGGAAATTACATATAAAAGATGGGATTCTTAAGAGAAGCACTGATGCTACAGCCCAAATTCACCGTTTCCTAAAGTTCTTTTAATGGCCAATGATAGCCCCATTACAGGTCATCCCGGTAGAGACTTGCATATTTCTGGCCACCGACATCACCCGTCACATAGAACATTACACTACCTGTAGCCAACTTCGTGTAGCTGACCCCAGACCACTCCAAATTGGAGAGGTACCCATCGCCTCAGAACAATATGAGACTATGGGTATCGATATTTTGAGGCTACCTCCAGTTCATTAAGGTTTCCATTACGTCCTTGCCGCGGTGGATTACTTTTTAAAGAATACAATACTGGTGCCCCTACCAGATAAATCAGCAGAAACAGTGGCCCAAGCCTTGGTTGACAATATATTCTCCAGGTATAACATACCTCGTCAAATTCTCTCTGACAATGGCACAGAATTCAGGAACGAAGTCCTCTAAAACATAGCCAAAACTGTATCACATCAACAGGATATATACCACAGCATATCATTTACAAGTAAATGGGCGTGTAGAGATAACAAACAGAAAAATCCTCGAAATCCTCCGTCCCCTACAAAAACATCTTTACGACGCATGGGAAGACTGCCTCCCACAAGTATAGGCCAGCATTAATAGTTCTATCAACTCGGCATCAAAGAACTCACCCACTTCATAATTTTCGGCCAACCCCTCCGTATGCCTTATGACATACTAGAGATAAAAAAAAAACTCCCCCATACACCTAGAAAAATACGCAAAGTCCCTAAAACTCGTAATGTACTTGATCCACAAAGAAGTAAAAAAAAAAATAATAATAATAATAATAATAAAAAATCGAATGAAACAACATAAGCACTCTCAATCCTTGACTCACTCCAGTGACATTACCATACTTGAACACCATAGCAGACCAAACAAACTTAAACCAAAGTTCTTTGGCCCCCTCGTGGTAGCAGAAACGCTAGGCAACAACAACTACCACCTTATAAACCCATCAGACGATACCCTCATCAGAGCACATGGAAAGAAACTAAAACCAATCAAATCAACACTCGATACCAGTACCATCCTAGACAGACACGATTTCCTCCCGAACCGAGCTTCACCTACCACCCCACATCACCCACCCGCAATCAAGAAATCTCAACCCCCTACCTTTCACATATCACTACGCTCCAGGCAGTAAATCTCTGTAACAATAGGATTCTTCCTCCCTTAGGGTGCGTTTCCACCAAGCGAGTCTCGTCAAGTCAAGTCAATGCGAGTCGAGGCGCGTCATGAATCGCCACCTCAGTTCACATTTGATTTCTATGGATTTGACGAGACGCCGTTTCCACCAAGCGAGTCTCGTCACGTCTCATCTCGTCGCGTCGCGTCGCGTCTCGTCACAGATAGGGCTGGACCCATTTTTTCATCAGTCACGGCTCGTCAGCGCTAGTGTGAACATCATGAAAGTGGAACTCCTGATAAACCTAGTTCGAGAGCGACCTGCTATATATGATGCAAGTGATTCCAGGCACCGAGATCGTGATGTCATAGCTGCTCTGTGGAGGGAGGTTGCTACTGAATTAAATTGTACAGGTGAGACAACAATTTTATTCACTATGTTACTAGGCTAGGTCTATGATATATTAATGGATAATATCCCTTTGGCTGACTTATATTCCTATAATATTCGTAGCCTATAATGTAACCTTAAACTGTTCCTTCAAAACAAGTGTCAGATAACCATTTCCTTTACGTTTCCTAATTAGGTAAATAATGAACTTTGCGAATATGACAAATGTACAATTGCTACTGCAACTCAAGTTTGTAATGACCTCAATACTGTAATGCCTGTTCTTCCTACACCAAAGCCTCGTTTCACAAAAAAAAAAAAAATAGCAGAAACAGTGAAGATGAGATGGATATGCGATTCTTAAATGAATTGAAACAGATGAGAGAAGAAGTGTCTTCACAGAATGACCCAGATCGGCAGTATCTCTTGAGCTTACTACCCATGATGAAGAAAATGTCACCATCTGACTACATTGATATCAGGATTGAAATATATGATATTTTTCGTA
>NC_134819.1:39270202-39280202 GCF_046742065.1 Oratosquilla oratoria | reverse complement strand
TATTCTTTGAGTGAACAATGCTTATCACTTACGAGGTAATAAAATAAAAAGCTACTTTTTTCAAGTTAACAAAATAAAATAAAAAGCTGCCGCGAGGAACTGATTTTTTTTTATATTTCTTTTAAAAAATTCCTACAACCTACTTAGACTTGCCTCTTCCGTACCAAATGTCCATTTTTACTTTTATATTATCCATCGCCAGGCAATTTTATTCATTGTTTGGACACTCCTTTTATCAGAGCATAGGTATGAGGTGAGCTCAGCTCGTCTGCTCCGTGACCTCAGCTTGAGAACTCAGTCTGCTCCGTGACTTCAGCTTGAGGACTCATTTTCTGCTGAGACACAAGCTTGAGGACTCGTTTTCTGCTGAGACACCAGCTAGCAAATACCTCTTGTTATGTTCATTACTTCCTGTGAAGTTTATACCTTCGAATAGTGACAAGTGATTGTGTTGTGTTTTTGTAATTGTATACGTATAGCGCTATGCAATTACATGTATGAGATAAAATGTAGTGTTCTAGTAATTTTAGAATGAAAACAGTGGTCTGTTACTATACTTAAAAAGGTAGGAGTAATTGTATAAGGTGAGCAGAGTAAGCTTCGTGTATTAAGCTTATTTAGTGGCCGGTTTTGTTTCTTTTATTGGTTTATATTTTCTCTTTGCGGTTTGTATTGCCGAAGGAGGAGTGAAATGGCCTGTGAAGGTTGTGTGAACCTGGAGGATTGTCTCAGGATGTGTGAGGAGGAAATTCGTCTTCTCAAGAGTGCGCTCTGTAAGAAGAGTGAATCCTCCCCACTGCCGTGAGCAAGTGGCGCTCCGTGGGGTCCCGTTTGTCGAGCCCGCGTTCGATAAGTGGGTGCCCTGTGGAGCAACCGCTGGTTCTAGCCAATCGTTTTGCTCTGCTGAAGAATGAGGTGGCTGAAAAACAGGAGTTCTTGGTAGTGGGGGACTCCATGGTGCGAGGCTATGACGGCATCCTGCAGTGGAAGATTAAACGACCTTACAAGCTTGTATGTCAACCGGGCCATAGGATCGCCGATTGTACCCAGACCATCAGGGAGCCAAGGCGGACGAACACGGTTATGATTGTTCGTACGAGAAGTAATGATGTGGGTATGGTGAGATCAGAGGAACTTGTTCGGAATTACAAGGGTTCTCCTTTAGGAGACAAAGGAACGTGGGACCCGTCACATAGTCTGTGGGATCCTCCCGAGGATCTACACTGGCTCGTGTTGGAACAATAGAGCCATAGGGATCAGTGAGATGATATCACGATTGTGCACGCAACTCTGACAGAACTTTCTTGATCCTTGGTATCTCTTTTCCAGGGGTCATAACCTTTATGCTTCTGATGGAATCCACCTTACTTACAGAGGCAAAGTTGTTCTTACAAACCTTTTTGTGTGAGTTTGTATTGAACTAGTTCCTTTTTTGGGATAGAAACTCAAAACGAAAGGGAAATAGAGTGTATTGGGGGAAACAGAGCAGGGTATAGCAATAATGCTTAAAAGTGGCAGTTTGCCGACAAGATTGACGAGATAAACACCATATGAAGACGGAGCCTTTATTTGTACGACGTTTCGCTTATTACAGCTTTTTCAAGTACAAGTTGAGATACAAATGCTTGAGATTAAATAAGGGGAAAGGAGGGAACGGGGAGAGAAAAAGGGGGGGGGGGGGGAAGGAAGAGGAGAAGGAGGAGGAGGAGGAGGAGGGTGGGGGGATTGGACACTGGGAAAGGATGAGAATGCTGGCCCAAACGTCCGTATGGCGAAATGTCCACAAAGGGTGGTTTAAATATTTAATATTTTGCTGGCCATGGGTATTAGGGGAATAATGTGCGGAGATATGTTAAACATGCCCCTGTTTTGTTCAATAGTGTTCGTTCCTTGAATGATTGCTGCTTCTAAACACTTCCTGCGGATTTTGTCTGGTTCCCGTATCAGCAGCTCTGCATTCTTCCAGTCCATAAGATGGTTTTCCTTGTTTCTATGTGTCACACATGCATTGGTGGTGACATCATGCCTGACGTCGTAACGGTGTTCACGTATTCGTGTATTCAGGTCGCGTGGCGTTTCTCCGATGTAAACTTTATCACATCCTGAACACGGAATACGATAAACACCGGCTTTGGTGCCCGGTGTCTGGTTGTTGTGTGTTTCCGTCTTCGTGATGTCTTTTATTGTTCTGCTTGTCTGGCACACTATTTCCAAGTTGGTGGTTCTTAAAAGACGTGTCAGGTTGGTGGCAACGTCGCCGGTTGGCAACACGAGTTGTGCTGTCCTGCTGCCTACGGCTTTCCCGAATCTTAGCGGCCTGCTGTTTGCAATGATCTAAAAGGAATTCTGGAAATTTTAGTGTTAAAAAGGTCTCTTTAATAAACCTGCACTCTTCTTCTAAGTATTTTGCACTACATATCCTAAATGCCCTAAGGAAAAAACCTATTACTACTCCCCCTTTTCTCTCCCCGTTCCCTCCTTTCCCCTTATTTAATCTCAAGCATTTGTATCTCAACTTGTACTTGAAAAAGCTGTAATAAGTGAAACGTCGTACAAATAAAGGCTTCGTCCTCATATGGTGTTTATATAGCAATAATATAGAGCAATATGTCAGTGTAGGACAAAATAAAATTTTAGGATATAATGTCGATAGAGGACGAAATATTACATTAGGATGTAATGTAAAAGGACAAAATATCACGATGGGATGCAATAATAAAGGACACAATATCACGATGGGATATAATGATACTGGAGGACAAAATGTCACGATGTTATGTAATGATAGTGGAGGACAAAATATCATGGCAGAATATAATATCAGCGGAGGACAGAATATCTTTTTATAAAGGAATGCCGGATAGAAAGGCAATGAACGACGGGTGGCTGGTGTAGACCGTGAGTGACCAGATGTCCGGGATGGGACAAATGTCCATGAGGCATTAAATCCCAATGAAGGATCAAATGTCAATGTAGAGCAACGCGTCAATAAACATATGATAGTGTGTGGATAGAATTAACCCAAACAAATGGACAAAAAGTTAATTTAGGTGTAATGTATAGACCAAAGATATTATCATTACCAGACTACAAACTATTGTTTTAAAAACTCTCTAGTTTCTGCAACCGGGACTTATTGATAATGGGTGATTTCAATTTTGCTGACATTGATTGGATGACCCTTGAACATGGCCATATAGGTAGCTGCTTGATAGATTTTCTCGGCGACAATTACTTACTTCAGCATGTAAAAGAGCCCACGAGACATGGAAACTTACTCGATCTTTTGATCACCAGTCGCGAAAGCATGATAACCAATGTAGAAGTTGGTGAAACTATTGCAAGCCGATAAATACTTGTGTTTCTAAAATACTCTATTTCAGTAAAGTTCAGTTCATAGGACTACGTCAGGAGCTTGAGCTTACAGATTGGGAGACAAAATTAAGCGAAAGACATGTAGATCAGAAGTGGGAAATATTTCAAAATACGCTTACTAAGATGATTCATACTTACATCTCATTTAAGGACAGACGCCCCCCAAATTAGGCTCGTCCAAAATGGCTTGACAAAGAAACTGAAAAACGTATTGCTAGAAAGAAAGGATTATAAGAAATACAAGTGTTCGGGTGCACCAAATGACTATCAAAGTTATATAATAATAAAAAGAGATTTAAAAGGACAATAAAATAAGAAAACGACAATATGAAGTGAATATCGCTGAAAAAATCCAAAGAGAACCCCAAACAATTCTACAGTTACATTAGAGATAAAAAGGTTATTAGGAATCACATTGGACAAATACTATCTGATAATGGAAAAGAAAAGATTAAAAATTTACAAAGAAATTCAAAATTGATAAAACACCAGGAACTGACGGTTGGCATCCAAGATTATTAAAGGAAATGAAAAATGAGATTACTGTTCCATTAGAAATTATTTTCAAGAAATTCATCATATCCGGAGATGTCCCAAGAGAATCTAGTTAACGTTAGTCCCATATTCAAAAAAGTCAAGAAAAAGAAACCAAATAACGACAGACAATTAAAATTGACTTTAATCGTAGGAAAATTATGAAAACTATCATCAGAGATGCTATCGAACATCATTTAGAAAGTAACTGTTTGATAAATGATAGCCAGCATGGATTCAGACGAAAACGTTCTTGCGTGACTAACTTACTCGAATTCTACAACAGTCATCTCGAATTATGATAAAAGAAACAATATATATTTAATACATCTAGTCTTTGCCAAAGATTTTGATACCGTCCCCCACGAAAGACCACTTACTAAATTAGCTTCACACGGAGTAAGTGGTAGCCTATTAAGTTTAACAAGTAATCGGTTAATTGGTTGACTGATCGAAAACAGAGAATCGTTTTAAATGGTAAAACTTAAAGGTGGAAAAATGCTACGAGTGGAGATCCTCAGGGTTCTGTTCTTGGGCCCCTTGTATTCATAGTATATATGAATTACATAGACCACGGACTAAAATCTATTGTCTCCAAATTTACTGGAGATACAAAACTGTGTGGAATGGCAAATGATCACAATCAATTAGATATTCAAGAAGATTTAGATGAATTACATCAATGGTTTGAAAAGTAGCCAATGAAATTTAATACAAGTAAATACACATTGGTAAAAATAACAGAAAGTACGATTACAAGTTATTTGGAAATTCGTTAACAAAAGTGGGTAGTGAAAAGACGTAACTATCAGTAGCGATCTCAAATCATCTAAGCAATGTATTTCAGCCTCTGAGAAAGAAAATAAGATTCTAGGACTGATTCCACGATCTTTTGACTTCAAAAGTCCATCTCTCATTAACATTTGGAATATGTTGTTTCCGTATGGTCACCGAATCTCATTAAAAGCATTGACAGATTGGAAAAATTACAACGGCGAGTCACAAAACTGATTCTAAATATAAAAAATAAACCATGCGAAAATCGACTGAAATATATTAATCAGTCCCCCCCCCCCCAAAAAAAAAGCGTAGAGTCAGAGATGATTTGATACGGGTCTTTAAGATTTTATAGGGAAATGACAACATCAAAAGTGACAAATTGTTTACATTGAGTGAGAATCCGACAAGAAATAATGGTCTCAAACTGTTAGGAAATAGATTTAATTTGGAAGTGGGTAGAGACAACTTCGTCAATCGTGTAGTTAATGAATAAGATAAACTTACTGCAAAGGCAGTATATTCAGTTCGAAGGTTTAAGATTCGTTTAGATAACCACCAAAGCAAGATGATGTAATGACTGGAATTTATTTTATATTGTTTATTTTTTATTATATATCTGTTTGTTTATTATTGTTTGCTTGATTTTCATTATTAGTTATCTGCCAATTTATTATTATTTACTATCTACCTGTTTGTTTATTATTTACCGATGCATTTATTTATTTCATTAATAATTATTTATATTATAATTTTATCTATTTACTTATTTATCCTAGTTATTGACCAAAAGGTCTCCTTCAGCATGCTCCGCCTTTGTAATCCTTTGTAAAAGAAAAAGTATAAGATAAGAATATGGACCAAATCACAAACGAAAATTTAACAAACTGGTCATTGAAAAACAAGTAAACAGAGACAAGGATAAAAAGAAAGAGAAAAAACGGGAACAGGAAAAAAAGAGTTATTGAAATATTAGTCTTAAAACATACAACGAAAGTAGAATTAATAAGAAAATCGAATAGGAAAGAGATCATCTAAAAAATCTGGTAAGAAATATAAAGAATAAATTCAGAAAGTAAAAGAGAGGGACAAAAAAAATTGAGTTTAAGAAATTAAAAAGAAGAGCAACGAGAAGATGAAGCAAACAGATGCCTTTCATAAAATGAAAAACAGAATGTAATGAAGAAACACATATTTACTACAAACAAGAGAACAAAAACAAAGGAGAAACAGAAAGATGTAAAAAATCACATGAAAATTGGAGCATTAGATATACAGAAAACTGCAGAAGTAAAAGAAAAGAAACCTTAAGAAATTTAAACATTAAGGAAAATAGGCAAGATAGATGCAAAAAGATAGAGATAGAAGATAAAAGATAGGAGAATGAAAAAGGCCACACATTTGGCAATTTCAAGAAAAAGATGAAATACACAGAAAGGTTTAGGGTGCAAAAGAGGAGAAAGAGAAGGAGGGGAAGAAATAAGAAGAGGAAGACTTGAGTAGGAGAAGGAGAACGAGGAAGGAGAAGGAAGGGAGGAAGAGGAATAGAAAATGAGGAAGAATAGGGGTAAGAGGAGAAATGCATGGAAGAAGATGATAAAGAGGAGAAAGAGAGGAGGACAACACAAAGAAAGAAAAAGAAGAAAAAATGAAAATAAAATTAAAAAGTAGAAATAAGAGCAGAAAGAGATGAATGTGGAGGAGGAAATACGGGGGGAATGTGAAAGGGAAAAAAGTAGGAGTATGGATATTAGATTGAACAGAGGGAAAACAGGACAAAAACAAGGATGAAGAGCAAACAAGGGAGGAAAAGAAAATGAAAAGAGGAGGAGTAGGAGAAAGAAAAGAAGTAAATCGAGGAGATGTAGGACAAGGAAAAAAGGAAAAAGTAATGGAAGAGGAACAGGAAAATTGAGAAAAGACTAGAAAGACGGAAATGATATGAGCATTTTCCATGTATACATACATATATATATATATATAAATATACATATATATATATATATATGTATATGTATATATATATATGTATATATATATACATATATATATATATATATATATATATATATACATATATATTAAGCGAAAAAATGGTGACAAATGCAAATGAAGGTGGAGGAAGTTTACGAGGAATAGTAGAGGAATTTTAATGCTTGACGTTTCGACCATAACGGTCGAAGCGTCAAGCATTAAAATTGCTCTACTATTCCTCAAATACTTCCACCACTTTTAATTTCATATATATATATATATATATATCTATATGTATATATGTATATATATATACATATATACATATAAATATAGATGTATATACATATATACATATATATGTACATATATGTATGTAGATGTTCATATATACATATATATGTATATATATATATATATATGTGTGTGTGTGTGTGTGTGTGTGTGTGTGTGTGTATGTGTGTGTGTGTGTGTGCGTGTGTGTGTGTGTGTGTGTGTGTGTGTGTGTGTGTGTGTGTGTGTGTGTGTGTGTGTGTGTGTGTGTGTGTGTGTGTGTGTGTGTGTGTGTGTGTGTGTGTGTGTGTGTGTGTGTGTGTGTGTGTGTGTGTGTGTGTGTGTGTGTGTGTGTGTGTGTGTGTGTGTGTGTGTGTGTGTGTGTGTGTGTAAAACATAAATCCCATCGTCGTCATTGGTGATTCTATTAATATATATATATATATATATATATATATATATATATATACATATCACTATAAAGTAATGTCGTAGCACATTGATAAAATTAAACTTTTTATCCCACAGTCGGAAAAAGAAGACACTAATGTCGAATGTTCTGTATATTTCGATCATTAACTGTGACCCTCTTCAGCAGAATGAATACATAGTGGAAGGCATAAGCTTATATACAAAAAAATGAGGTGGAAAAGGAACAAGCTCAGGTTACATGACCGATGCTCCTCAGGTCGCGTGGGGTTTTGTGACCTTGGAGTAAGTGAGGTAGCACTTGGTTGACTGCTGAGGTATTAAGTTACAACAATATCAAAATCAACTCCCACTCTCAGTAAGTAAAATCATAAAATTAACAGAGCTATGTATCAGAACTAATGTTTTCTCTTTCAAAGATAATTTCTTTAAACAAAAATATGGTTGTTCGATGGGATCAAATCTTTCTCCAGTATTAGCAAATCTATATATGGAATATTTTGAATCAGTTTTATTACCAAATATCAAACCATCAGACATGTTTTGGTATAGATACGTTGAAGATGTTTTCACGTTATGGAACGATGTATGGGGTTCTTTTAAAGAATTCTTTGATAAACTTAATAATTTGGCCAACAACATAAAATTTAAAGTAGAATGGGAAGTAGACAATAAATTGCCTTTTCTAGACATTCATTCACAGGCTATAGAAAACCTACCCACACTGGGAGTTACTTGCACTTTTTTAGCTACCATTCGGACAAAACAAAACAAAGTGTTGCTTCGGGCTTATTTTTACGAGCACTAAGAATTTGCAGCTTACAATATTTAGATACAGAAATAATAACCATAAGAAAACAACTTACAAGACTATGATACCCGGATTGGTTCTTGCAAAAAGCCCTTAGCAAGGCTAAAATAAGTTTCCATAAATCTACTCCCCACTATCAAAAAACATAAATGGGATAATAATTGTATAAAATTACCCTTTAATGATTCTATAAATGAAATGTCCCAATCATTACCTAAAGAAAATATCAATGTCATCTTCAATTATCCTAATACCTTGTTTAGGAAAATAGTTAATGTACACCGCAGACCATCAAGTGACATTAACCCAGTTGTATAGATGTTGCCATGTTTAGATTGTGATACTGTTTATTGGGGACAAACTGGAATAGATTTGGCAACCAGAATTAAGGAGCATAAAAATTCTGTAAAATATGGTCAACAAAGTTCCGCGGTATTTCAGAACATTGCCAATAAAGATCACCGCATGCATTGGGATGATGCTGAAATAATTTATCAATCAACATGTAGCTTCAAAAGGAAAATAAATGAGTCTTCCCTGATAAAATATTTCTTTTGATCACTAGCCGCGAAAGTATGGTAACTGATGTAGAAGTCGGTGAATCTGTTGCAAATACCGATCACAACCTAGTTAGATTCAAACTCCTAAACAATTTTAGAATAAGGCAAAATTATGCGAAAGACCTGTAGATCAGATGTGGGAAATATTTCAAAATACGCTCACTAAGATGGTTCCCCAAATCAGGCTCGCCCAAAGTGGCTCGACAAAGAAACTGAAAAAAGTATTGCTAAAAAGAGACAGGCTTATAAGAAATATAAGTGCTCGGGTGTATCTAATGACTATGAAAGTTATGTATCAATACAGAGAGATTTAAAAAAGACAATAAGAAAAAGAAAACGACAATACGAAATGAACATCGCTGAGAAATTCAAAGAGAATCCCAAAGAATTCTATAGTTACATTAGAGATAAAAAGGTTGTTAGGAATCACATTGGTCCACTATTATCTGCTGACGGTCAACTTGAATATTCAAATGAAGGAATGTGTAATATCTTAAACAATTATTTTAGCTCGGTATTCGTAAACGAAACACCTCAAAGTGAACTCCAAACTGAAACCTGTGAAAAGTCTAGGGTAAACTTACTCGGTACGGTAAATATAACAAAAGAAAAAATTAAAAGGTGTATAGACAAACTCAAAGTTAATAAAACACCAGGGCCTGACGGTTGGCATCCAAGAATCTTAAAGGAAATGAAAAATGAGATTGTTGCTCCATTAGAAATTATTTTCAAGAAATCCATCATATCCGGAGATGTCCCAAGAGAATGGAAGCTAGCTAACGTTACTCCCATATTCAAAAAAGGTGACAAAAAGAAACCAAATAACTATAGGCCTATAAGTTTGACTTCAATCGTAGGAAAAATAATGGAAACTATCATCAGAGATGCTATCGAACATCATTTAGAAAGTAACCGTTTGATAAATGATAGCCAGCATGGTTTCAGACGGAAACGTTCTTGCGTGACTAACTTACTTGAATTCTATAACACAGTTATCTCGAATTATGACAAAAGAAACAATATAGATTTAATATATCTAGACTTTGCAAAAGCTTTTGATACCGTCCCACACGAAAGACTACTTACTAAATTAGCTTTGCATGGAATAAGTGGTAGCCTATTAGGTTGGACTAGTAATTGGTTGAATGATCGAAAACAGAGAGTTGTTTTAAATGGAAAAACTTCTGGATGGAAAAGTGTTGCAAGTGGAGTTCATCAGGGTTCCGTTCTTGGGCCACTTCTATTCATAGTATATATAAATGATATA
>NC_134819.1:39220202-39222702 GCF_046742065.1 Oratosquilla oratoria | reverse complement strand
CTACAACCACCACTACCACAACCAACACCCAAACCGCCGTCTTCACCATCACCACCACAACCACCCTCACCACTACGACCACCACCACTACCACCACCTTCCTTCAATGAATTGTAATGAATGGTCAATGTGCAAGTAGAATAATTAGCAAATTAATTTATTTGGTAAATATATAAAGAAGTACGAAGGCATTGAATATATAAGAACAAAATTAATAGAAAAATTGAATAGTAAAAATAATTATGGTAATAGCTATATTTATGGTAATAAAGGTGATATTGAAAGATAATAAAATGTTGATATACTTAGCAAACGAATGACAGAAATCTCCTCATAAACAAATATAATTATAGTTATACATCAAAGACACAAGGAAACATTAAAAGCATAATGAACAGAAGGAAGGGATGAAAAAATATATCACAAAATTATTTAAATCAAACAAGAATTATTTATATAAGTGAGGGAACGTCAGAGATGAGCAGGAGGAACAAATGAAAGGAAGATAGATAAGAGGAGGAGGAAGACAAACAGCCTTATTCTTTTAAGTAATAGGAAGATAAAGGGGACTAGGAAGAATGGATAAACAAAGAAAAAAAAACGATGGAAATAAATAAATTTTTTGTCATAAGTAAGAGAAGACATATGTGAAGGATAAATATAAAAAAAAAACGTATGGAAACAAATTAAATCATTGTCATAAGTGAAAGGCAAAGGCTAATCTGAAGGCTGAATAAAGGAAGAATAAACTAAAGTAGGAAAATCATAAATACAAAATATAAGAAACAGCAACCGATGTCCTATCAAAGCCACGGAAATGGAAAACTTGCTTAATGGCTCGGAATTGGGTGAAGCGGAAGGGTTAGGTCAGAGACCAAGGACGAACGGAAAAAGTGGCAGGGAAGATCCTTTGCTGGAGGGAAGATTAGGTGTGTAGGTGCGTGCGTGTGTGTGTGTGTGTGTGTGTGTGTGTGTGTGTGTGTGTATGTGTGTGTGTGTGTGTGTGTATACATATACATATACATATACATATACATATACAGTATATACATATACATATACATATACATATACATATTATTTGGATGATGGAGAACATAAACACAGGGGAAGGCTCGGAACCCTATGCACTCTAACGTTTCGTTCGCGTAGAACTTCTTCAGAGAGAAGTTCTACGCGTAGAAGAAGTTCTACGCGAACGAAACGTTAGAGTGCATAGGGTTCCGAGCCTTCCCCTGTGTTTATGTTCTCCATCATCCAAATAATTTGTCTAAAATACTTATCAACATATATATATACATATACATATACATATACATATACATATACATGAAGGTGGAAGAAGCAGAAGAGGTGTAATGGGAAAATTTCACGCTTTAACGTTTCGACCCGCAGGGTCTTGATCACAAAGCTAACAACTCAAACGTAACAGGATATTTTATACATGGACGGGTCATCTCATTGGACGCTTCGGAGAGCTTGTTATTTTATTTGCGTATTCTTTTATTATTAATAAGCTTGTGGCTTTTGCTAAACATATAAAACCTTCTCTATGATTAATGTTGTTATTAGTGTTGATATATGCTGCCTCAATTGTCTTCCTTAGTTTCTTGGATGATCCTTTATCTAATACGGTTGTGTTGTTCCAGTCTGGAAGGTGGTCATGTTTATCCACATGCATTACTATGGAGTTAGATGTCCTATGGGCTTTTACGTCATTTTTATGTTCATTTATCCTTTTATTAAGTCCACGACCAGATTCACCAAAATATACATATACATATACATATACACATACACATACACATACATATACATATACATATACATATACATATACATATACATATACATATACATATACATATACATATACATATACATATACATGTACATATACATATACATATACATATACATATATATATACATATACATATGCATATGCATATACATATACATATACATATACATATACATATACATATACATATACATATACATATACATATACATATGCATATACATATACACATACATATACATATACATATACATATACATATACATATACATATACATATACATATACATATACATATACATATACATATACATATACATATACATATACATATACTTATATACATATACATACAAAGGCGGAGCATGCCGACAGGAGACCTTTTGGTTCATATCTAGGTCGGATGCAAAAAAAAAAAAAATCATAATAATAATAAAACAATAAATAAAAAATACAATAATGTAAATAACAAATAAAATACATAAATAAATGCATAGGTATAGTTAAATAATAAACAAACAGGTAAATAGTAAATAATAATAAATTGACATATAACTAATAATAAATGAAAATCAGACAGACAAATGATAACAAAACAAAAACAAATAATATAAAATGAATTATAATCATTACAGCATCTTGCTTAGGTGTTTATCTAAATGATTCTTAAAGCTTCGAACTGAACTACATTGCACT
>NC_134819.1:39197702-39215202 GCF_046742065.1 Oratosquilla oratoria | reverse complement strand
AACTAGTTACAAATAGTTCTCAAGTTTCAGTAAAATGTTGAATTTGAAAGATTTTGTGGCCAATCCCTCGTATGTAGCTTTACAGGGACAAGTTACAAAGGATGATTGGAAGTACATAGCAAGAAACTATAACATAGACATTCAGTCCTTCAAGACAAAAAGCGTAATAAAGAAAATAGTGGTGGAACAGCTAGTTCAATTAGGAATAATATAGACCGTAGCCATAGACACACCGACTACCCCCAGTTTAACATTCCCTAAAGACCAGGATGGAGCAACGGCCAGGCCTCTTATCCCTGAACAGTCTCCTGCCAGACAATCCCCAATAACCAAACCAGCAGATAATATGCAACTGGAACAAACAAGACTACAATATCAATTGAAATTAGGAAATTCAATATTAGAGTGGGAAAATGTAAAGGGAAGAGAAAAATTAGAATTAGAAAGAGAAAGGTTAGAAAAGGAAAGAGAATGGGAAAGAGAATTGGAAAGAGAGAAATTAGTATTGAAAAGAGAGAGACTAGAATTGGAAAAATACATCAGAACTAAGGAAGTCACAACACAAGGGAAAAACAAAGAAAGAGAATTAGACATTCAGGAGAAAGAAGTACGACTCAATGTAGGTAATTTGTCTTCTTTGATCCCTGCATTTCTACCAAAGGATGTAGACGGCTACTTCAAAACCTTTGAAGCTATAGCTCTCAAACAGGTGTGGCTTACAATACTAACTCCGAAATTAACAGTAAAAGCTCTTCAGGTGTACAATAGTTTAGACAGGCCCGACGATTACGATTTCATTAAAAAACAGGTTTTACTTGCGTATGCTCTAACCCATGATGGCTATAATTTTTTTTTAGACCTTTAACAAGTCTCATACCCAAACTTATGTTGAATTTGCCTCAGAAAAACTTAAACAGTGTAAAAAAAAATTAGAAGCTATAAATATTACTACTTTTTTAGAAATCCTCAATACTATGGTCATGGAGGAATGGAAAAGTAAAATCCCCTTTCACCTTTTGAAGAGAGAAGGGAGAGAGACCTGATTCAGGCGGCAGAGTTAGTGGATGCCCAAGTTTTAATGACAGAGAGGTGGGGAGGCGGAACTCGCAGGTAAAGCCCCATTGTGAGATCCTATTCTGGTTACCACCCTGAAGGAGCAGGTGGTAAAGTAGGAAGTAGCATCAATTATAATCGTATTTCCCAGCCAGTACAGTGTAGTTATTGTAAAAAGACAGGTCACTCCAAAAGAATAATCATCCAGGTTGTAAAGCTTCAAACAACCTTAAAGATCATAGTACCAAATCTAAACCTATTGCAGTCTCCTCTAATGTTCATAATCCTCATACTTCTTTTGACCCATACATTTTCCAAGGAAAAGTATCCTTACATAAAGGTAGTCCTAATTACCCCGTTATGATACTCAAGGATACATGGGTAGCCCAGTCAATTCTCCTCTCCGATGTCATTCCTAATATATCCAATGCATTTACATGTTATTTTTTTTTGTCTGATCTTACAAGTCAAACTTCTTACCCCCTAGCAGAAGTTTACCTAGAACGTACATTCCTTACTTTTCAATTGCAAGTTGCAGTACGTCACGTATCTTTACCTAGTCACGGGATAAAGTTCCTGTTAGACAACGATCTCGCTGATACCCTAACCGCTCCCCCACCAAGGACAGTAGGTGAACCTTTACCTGCAAGTCCCACCCTTGAATTGAATGAGAGTTGTCCACACATGTTTCCTGCCTGTGCTGTAACTCGATCCCAAAGTAAAGTAACGTCTTCTTCTTCACCCTCAAATTCCTCACCCTTACTCAAGTCTTTGCTCACCTATCCTCTGTCCTTTGGTAAGGAGGATTTAATCCAGAAAACCCTAACCAAGGATGAACTCACCTAGGCTCAACAAAAGGATGATACACTCTCCTAATTACTACACATAGCCACAATCAAAGTAGTCATAGAGACCACCTCTTACTTCTATTTTCAAGATGGACTACAAACATGGGCAGAAAAACACGAAACTATACTTCCTCGCTCAGTCAGAAGTAGTGTATTGAAAATAACTCATGATGGTTTCGCAGGACACTTAGGAGTGAGAAAAACATACTGCAAGATACTTGATAATTTTTTTAATCCGGGAATGCGAAAATACATCTCTAACTTCATCAGGACCTGTCACGTCTGCCAGGCGACAGGTAAGCTAAATAAATAAATAAAAAATCCTAAAGCCCCTTTTAAGCCCATTCTCATCAGTGAGGAACCCTTTGATAAAATAGTATACAATTACGTGGGACCATTACCTAAATCAAGAAGGGTAATTAAAACATGTTAACTGTTGTTGATGTGGCTACCCGTTACCCGGAGGCATTTCATCTTAAATAAATTTCAGCTCAATCAATCATTAAATTCCTAATGTCAATATTCACATATAAAGGAATCCCTCGACAAATTCAATCTGATCAAGGAACCAATTTTACCAGTTCTCTTTTTAACCAGGTCCTTACAAAGTTAGGGATAGAGCATGTTACATCCTCCGCTTACCACCCGTAATATCAGGGTTGTGTTGAAAGGTACCATCAATCGCTAAAAGCCATGCAGCTCAAATATTGCCTAGAACAACAAGGACCTATAAATTATATAATTGAAACTCCTGACAGAAGGAAAAAACAGGAGCTGGTACACGTAAATCTTATCAAACTTTACCTTTCCACACCACCAGAGGAGGGTACCAAGACCGTGCTCGTATCTATTGTGAATCCTGTAACATTGCCAAAGGACGAGGACACCCCAACTACAGATTTCCCCCTGCCCAACAGTGCCTTCTCCAATAGAGAAATATTGCACCACCTGGATAAGTATCTCTCTGAGCTTCACCCAAGTAAAAAAAAAAATTAACTAATCAGTGTCATAAAACGGTGTCCAGAAATTACCCTAGACCACCCAGGCTTATGCAATGTTTTCCAACATAACATCCAGTTAAATGGTCCAAATCAAGTTCCCATCAGACAGCATCCATATCCTCTAAACCCCGAAAAAGACCAAAATCATTAGAAAAGAAGCACAGTATCTCTTGGATTATGGTTTGGCAGAACCTAGCCATTCCCCTGGGGCTACACCCTGCCTTTTAGTATCAAAGGCAGATAATTCATTTCGTATGTGTAAAGAATATCGTAAGATAAATAATGTCACCGTCCGGGATGCATACCCAGTGCCCCTCATTAAACAGTTACTAGATATGATAGGTGATGCCCCTTTCATATCTACTATAGACTTGTTAAAAGGCTACTATCAAGTAGCCTTAACCCAAGAAGCGAAAGCCATCTCTTCCCTCGTAACCCCTTTTGGTCTGTACCAATACAGAGTGATGGCGTTTGGACTTACTAATGCCCTTGCTACCTTCCAGAGGTTAATTAATGTTATCATCCAAGGTCTACCTGGAGTAAGAGCGTATCTCGACAATATGGTGGTAGTAGCTGACAACTGGGAAGACTACTTGGTCCGACTAGATAATCTATTCCAAAGTCTGAAGGAGGCGGGCTTGGTGATCACCTGATAGAAGTCCGTTTTTGCTCGAGGGACCGTGACTTAATGGACGAAGCTCAACAAACATCAAGACAGCTACTCCACCATAGAGAAGGAAACTTTATCCCTCGTCCTGGCAATCAAGAAGTTCCGGTGTTTCCTCTAGTCATCAGCAGCACCTATCAAGATATTCACCGAGAATAACCCCCTCGCTTTCATTCAGAGAGCAAAGCTGCAGAATTAGAAGATTATTCGTTGGGCTCTAACATTACAAGAGTACCATCTAGATATCCACTACATAAAAGGGCCTGGCAGCATCATAGCAGATACTCTCTCCCGGACTGCCGTCAGCTAACCTCTTTCGTGTTCCCCTTCGGAGGTCTTCGGTGTGTGTGTGGGTGGGTGGGGGTGGGTGCACGATACTACCCCTAACCAGGTGACACGATACCCAATCCGGGTGTCAAGGTACCCATTCACCTGAATGACACCCTTCCAACTACCACTATCTTCCTACTTCGAAGGAAGAAGCAGTCAGCTTTCTCCCCCTTCCCCGCTTGGGTCGCTCTGCAGCAAAGCGATAGTTCGGCAGTTCGGCCTAACCAATCGTCCTCAGCCAATCACTGGCCAAGACGTCAGCCTAGATCTCCTATATAAGCAAGGCATTCCCAAGACTCAAGAGACTTACCTCTAACTAGCTACCAGCTTCGCTCCCTAAGGATTGTAATATCTATCACTTGGACAACAGACGACTAGACGTGCCAGGTTTCAGTCTTACCAGTTGTACATTTTCTACATATCTCACTCCCCATTTATTTTGTATGCATTATGTGTTAGGAATATTATTAATATAATTTTGTTAGTTTATTTTGTCTCTGATTATTCTTTATACTGAAATAATAAATGGTTAACACTATCCTTTGTCTTTGGGCATACCAATAGTCTGATGCGTTTCTATAACCCCATTCTAATTTTGTTGTTGCTTGGGCACTCGGTATACCCTTACAGTTAACAAGTATCTTTCCAGCCTGAATTATATCAATATATATATATATATATTTATATATATATATATATATACATATATATATACACACACATATATATATACACACACACACACACACACACACACACATATATATATATATATATATATATATATATATATATATATATAAATATATATATGTATACATATATATATATATATATATATATATATATATATATATATGGGCCTGGTAGTGAGAAAAGTGCTGGGAAAAGAGATAATTTTTGGTTAGATTTAAATGAGTGCATAAAAAGTTTGTGGAGAAATGTCAATGTAGTTTTATTGGTAGATTTTAATATCTAGAGTAGGATATGAACAAATAGACATGGTATTTGGAAAGTGATGAGATCCAGGAAAAACCTTAGTGGAAAGTTAATTGCTGTTGTATAATTTCAAGAAGTCCCTACTCTCTTCTCCCTCTAGGTATAAAAAACACACGTCTTTAGCCAGAACTAAATTCTTATAGTAACCCACAACAGATCAAAATGATAACCATTATCAAAGGTAATAGTAGTGATAGAAAAGAAGGGTTTTGGTGGTAGTAATGAAAATTAGAAATATATGGGTCAAGGTTAGAGATGCAGCTCAAAAAAAAAAAAAAACTTTTTTTTTTAGATTTTTTTTTACTTGACCAGAAAAAACATAGATTTTTTTTTTTAGAATAACTCAGCAAGGAAAATAACCATATTACAATAATTTTTCTATGTTAGAATAACAAATAAATTAGTATACCCCTCACTTAAGGTTTTCTTTGGTATTAGGGCTCCTCCATTTTCTGTGGTTTCATGTTTTGATGTGTTTTATTTATTTCAAATGTACTGTTGCCCCACTTAGTTTTGGCACAGTTTTGAAAATGTTTCGGACAAGAATAGCAACTCGCCTGGTATTCTTTTTTATTACATTATCGTGTGTATTCATTTACATGTTTTTTTTCTTTGCTAGTAACTACCTTTAAAAATGTGACAAACAACAAAATACTCAAAATGCTGTAGCAAATGATAATTTTTCTTGACTTACTAATGACATCTATCACTCTTATTTGACAAGTAATACAATTAATATACGTTGCAGAGGAGAGAGAGAGAAAGAGAGAGAGAACGCAGGAATCCGTTCACGTAGTGGTCGATGGTAGACTAACAATCAGCTTCAAGCTGTGAGTGGTGTTGAGTGCAGTGACAAACTAACCCAAACTAACTCGTATACTAATAAGTTATGTTATAACCCTATTATTAAATAAATTATTTTCATTTATTTATTCAGCAGAGGGCTTGTGATCCAATTATGTTATGTTAATTTTGATGTAAAAAAAAACGTTTTTTTAATCGCGTTTTTTATAATTTTTATGAGTTTTTTCTTTATCTCATCCAAATTTATTCAGATATTAAATATTTAGTATATAAAAACAGGTGCAAATATGTTATTCATCCCTCCACATGTGTGCATCTATCTTATTCAAAGAGGCATTAGACAGAGTATAAAGATAAACAAGTAATTGACCATTTTAGTCACTGTCAGATGCTGCAAGCCTGCAACAAGTGTAGATACTGTATATGGGCCAGTATGGCTATTGGCTGGCTACCTTACAAAATTTACCTTTTATCTTAGCATACTCTTCAAAGATTAAACACTCCAATTTCCCATAATGACCCTGGACGTTGCCTAAACACAGATCCGCCACTTGGACAGTGGAAAAGGGGTTAACATAGTAATGGGGGGAAACTGTTGTACTCCCCGCCACCCATTAAGGCTCAGAGCTTACTTTCTACCTGACATTTTGCTCGCTATCCCTTAACTTTAACCTACAATCATACATATTATAATTGGGTCACAAGCCCTCTGCTGAATAAATAAATGAAAATAATTTATTTAATAATAGGGCTATAACATAACTTATAAGTATATGAGTTAGTTTTGGTTAGTTTGTCACTGCACTCAACACCACTCACAGCTTGAAACTGGTTGTTACTCTACCATCGACCATTACGTGAACGGATTCCTGCGTTCTCTCTCTCTTTCTCTCTCTCTCCTCTGCAACGTATATTAATCGTATTACTTGTCAAATAAGAGTGATAGATGTCATTAGGAAGTCAAGAAAAATGTTTCGTCTGCTACACCATTTTGAGTATTTCGCTGTTTATCACATTTTTTAAGGTAGTTACTATTTAGCAAAAAAATAATAATAATAATAATAATAATAATAATAATAAAAAATAAATGTAAATGAACACACACCAAAAAGGTATTAACAAAAAGAATACTGGGCGAGTTGCTTTTCTTGTCCGAAACATTTTTAAAACTGTGCCAAAACTAAGTGGGGCAACTGTACATTGTAAAATAAATAAAACACATCAAAACATGAAACCACAGAAAATGGAAGTGCCCTAACACCATAGAAAACCTTAAGTGAGGGGTATACTGATTTATTTGATATTCTAACATAGAAAAATTATTGTAATATGGTTATTTTCCTTGCTGAGCTACTTTAAAACAAAATATAAAAAACAAAAACAAAATACCCATGTTTTTTGTCATTTTTTTCTTTTTTGCAAAAAAAAAACAAGTAAAAAAAACACGATTTTTTCTGAGTTGCATCTCAAGGACTTATGTATGATTGTAGGTTAAAGTTAAGGGATAGCGAGCAAAAGGTCAGGTAGAAAGTAAGCTCTGAGCCTTGATGGGTGGCGGGGAGTACAATAGTTTCCCCCCATTACTATGTTAACCCCTTTTCCACTGTCCAAGTGGCGGATCTGTGTTTAGGCAACGTCCAGGGTCATTATGGGAAATTGGAGTGTTTAATATTTGAAGAGTATGCTAAGATAAAAGGTAAATTTTGTAAGGTAGCCGGCCAATAGTCATACTGGCCCATATACAGTATCTACACTTGTTGCAGGCTTGCAGCATCTGACAGTGACTAAAATGGTCAATTACTTGTTTATTTTTATACTCTGTCTAATGCCTCTTTGAATAAGATAGATGCACATATGTGGAGGGATGAATAACATATTTGCACCTGTTTTTATATACTAAATATTCAATATCTGAACAAATTTGGACGAGAAAAAAAAAACAATAAAAAACTCATATTTTTTTTATAAAAAAACTGCGATAAAAAAACTTTTTTTTTTGTATCTATAGTCAAGGTACATGAATACACACGAACCCTCGAGTATATTACATATGCTGCCAATACAAACGCAAGCCATATCATAACAGTCTCCATGCTGGTCATATAATGATAAATATAACTGGAACAAAGGGCCAACACTGCCATTTGGTGCCAGTGTCTGGAGTTAGTAAACAAATAACAACAACAGGTTTAGCAGAGCTCGTAGAGCATACTTCATTGTAACTATTCCGTTGATAGTCACTCATTTCAGTTGCAGTGTTTTTTATGATAATAATTTCCAACGAGAACAATGATAAAATTAGAAGAAAATGCACACTCGTGACACATTTATGTGGGCTTTTGCGCAAGTTAAGTTGACTTGATGTCATTTGGAACATACTTTCATCCGATTATGGAGTTTATTTCTAACAATTCTCTGAACCCCTTAATCTATATATAAACATCACATTATGAAATTATATATATTTCTTGTGTGGGATAGGTGCGGGATTGGTGAAAGGTGGGAGAATGTCTTGCCTGGCCATCGCATTTGTAAAGAAGAGAATCTTTTTGATATATATATATATATATATATATATATATATATATATATATATATATATATATATATATATATATATATATAAATCCTTATCCAGACTAACACCTAGTTCATAAGTATAACTATCCAATGAGAGGCAAAGTGAATGATTGTAATGATATAGTCATAGTTAGTTTATCTATATATACATACAAACTGGATCAGCTGAACCTTTCATAGTATAGATAGATTTGTTTGATATGTTCTTTTTACTTATATAATTGTCAATGAGCTCAAGTTTCCAGCAAAATTATAAACTGTATATATATATATAAATCATTGCCTCAGGACGTTAACTGATGTTTCATTAATCTCATCATTGCATAACGAGTTTACTTAGATTTGGTAGACTCACTTTATTTCTATTAGAAAGAAATCAATAGAAAAACTGTTTAAACTATGAATACGAAATAGGGTAAACTTTTTGACAGCGAGTGGTGGGAGAAAATATATTTGAAATATATAAAAAAAAAAAACTCATAAATTTTGTCACCCTATCTCACGCAATTAAAAACCAGAGATGTTGAAAAGTAGGGGTTTATCAAATAACATTTCTCGGGGTCTGTTTAATCTTTCATCTGAATAAATTACCAGATCTTAAAATGAAATATATATATATATATATATATATATATATATATATATATATATTTATATATATTTTTTTTTTTTCTCTCACACACACACACACACACACACACACACACACACACACACACACACACACACACACACACACACACACACACACATACACACACACACACACGCACACACACACACACACACATATATATATATATATATATGTATATATATATGCATATATATATGTGTATATATATGTATATATATATATTTTTATATATTTGTATATATATGTGAATATATATATATATATATATATATACATGCTGAGACATTCTGACAGGTTGACGTAAGTGGAGTGGGGAAAACACGAGTCTTAGTCTTGAGTTTATTCCTGACTAACTTCGCATACCTCGGAAACAATCAGGAATAAACTCAAGACTAAGACTCCTTGGTTTCCTACTCCACTTACGTCATATATATATATATATGTATATATATATATGTATATATATATATATATATATATATATATATATATATATATATATATGTCTGTGTGTGTGTGTGTGTGTGTGTGTGTGTGTGTGTGTGTGTGTGTGTGTGTGTGTGTGTGTGTGTGTGTGTGTGTGTGTGTGTGTGTGTGTGTGTGTGTGTATGTATGTATGTATGTATGTATGTATGTATGTACGTATGTATGTATGTATAATACCTATACTCACCCTATAACTATATATACAATACGTTACATGTACAACAAGTGATCCACAAACCTACCATAGGATATCGTCAGACATTTGCGCCGGTCAACTCATACTTGGATCAATCATTACTGCCAACCTCTTACATCCCCACACATTTCCTAAATTACGAAGAACAGGTAAGCGTGACACCACGATCACGCGATCCTTCTAATTAATGCCACAAGTCTCTCACTAGACAGATTATCAACCATTTCCTCATACCTATCAAACTACAGATTCATAGCTATAAACCATATACCAAGTCAAGACACTTTCGTTAATACAACCAGTTGCATTATACTACTTCTAACCCATAAATATTATTGTAGAAAGTATGTATAGGCAACCACAGGCATAAACGACGATAAATTCGTTTTTGTGTGTATAACACGAGCGAAGGGGGGACTCTCCCATAGAAGCAACACCAGGGGACTCTCACCATAGATGTTTAAATCGCCGATTTGTAGTCATCCTAAACTGCTTTGTTTAGATAAATACAAAATCCGAAGAGGCTTTATCTTCCCCTGCGCCATTTAAAATTGTAGCCCTAATAGGCTATATATACATATATATGTATATATATATATATATATATATATATAATATATATATATATATATATACTTTTTTTTTTTTTTTTGCTTGTAACCACGAGGAAATTAAAGATCGGAATACTGAACGTTTTCGTCTATTAAGACATTTTCAAAGTACATAGTGTCACAACAAAGTATAACTTAAATACAATAGTATAGAAAACAGGAGAGGTCACTCAACGTAAATACGTAAGGATTATCTGACAAAGAAACAAAAATATAAATAAAAACAATAAATAAAATGGGTGACAATTGAAACAGGCGATAAAATGTCACTCAGCATAAATACATATGGATGACAAATGACAAGGTGATAAAAGGGCATTCAACATAAATACATAAGAAATATCCTACAAAGAAACAAAATATAAATGATAATAACAAGAAATAAGAAGGGTGACAATTGACACATGTGATTCAACATAAATACATAAGGATTGTCTTACAAAGAAACAAAAATAGAAATAATAATAAATATATACATATACATACATACATATATATGTGCACGCATGCACACGCATACATATATATAATAGAAAATAATAATAACAAGAATAAATAAATAAAAATGGGTGACAGTTGACACAGGTGAAAAAAGGTCACACAAGATGGCTAAGGCGGAGCTTTGGGACATTGTCCTACAATTTGGTTAATAACAAAATTATCTAGTTTGTAAAGACCAGTGCTTAAATTGAGATTTTCATTAAAAGTTTTTTTAATGAGACACGATTCAATTATATTCCTTATCAAATAAGAATTACTTGAAACAATTTCTTGGGAATTGTCCCAATCAATACAGTGATTGTAGTCTCTAATGTGAGCAAAAATCCCACTTGAAGATTGGCCAGTACGGACACTATACTTATGCTGGTTCAATCTAAGTTTTAATTCCTTGCCAGTTTGACCAATGTAACAAGAATTGCAATTCTTGCAAGGGATAGAGTAGACACAACCCGCCGAATTATCCGGTGAATTCTTGATAAGAAGTTCTTTGATTGTATGGTTCTTAAACACAACATTAACATTAAAAATCTTAAGGACACGAGGGAGTTTTACCAAATTAGGATGAAAGGGAAGAACCAAAAGATTCTTTTTATTAAAAGGATCTTTTGGGGAAGAATCAACATAGGATTTCCTGGCCTTATGTTGTGATCTAACTATCACATGATTTGGGTATCTCAAGTTTGATGCTATTTCATAAATCTTTTTTATTTCTTCATCTAAAAATTCAGGACTACAAACTCTAAAAGCTCTAAGAAACATGGAGGTAAAAACTGAGATTTTTGTGTTAAGGTGGTGAGCAGAATAATAGTGAACATATGAAAAAACGTTAGTTGGTTTACGAAAAACATCAAACCTGAAGTACCTTTCTTTTCTGTGAATAGTAACATCTAGAAAGGGTAATTTGTTCTCTTGTTCTATCTCAATTTAGTACCTTCTATAAAATTTAAAATTGAGATAGAACAAGAGAACAAATTACCCTTTTACTCCTCTGTATAACCTTCTCTTAGCATCTATTCCCAGATGTTTATTTCTCATTACACTTTTTAATCCACCAAGGCATTTTCTCGCTTCTCTCAATCTACATTCTACCTCCACCCCCACTCCTCCCTTTCCTGCCACATTCGTACCCAAGTATCTAAAACTATCTTCTTCCTCCAGTCTCTCTTCCTTACTACTCACTCCCAGCCTGCTGCCAATCTCTCCTCTTGTACATCTCAACACCTTACTTTTGCCCACATTTATCTTCAGTTTCCTTCTTCCATACATCTTTTCAAACTCTGTCACTAACTTCCTCTGATCCTGCTACAAGCGCACCGTCGTCAGCAAACAACTGGCTTATTTCCCACTTTTCTCCATTGTATCTAACCATCTCCAACCCCTGAACCACTACCCTTGCATTCACCTTTTGCACCACCCTATCCATGTATAGATTGAACAGCCAGGGCGACATAACACATCCTTTACGAAGTCCCACCTTTAACTCAAACCATTTAATCTCTCCATTACTAATCCTAACATAAGCTCTACTACTCTCGTAAAAAAGAAAAAAATATATTGTTCTTAACAGCTTTCCTACTATTCCATATATCTGCAATACCTACCCACAGTGCCTTTCTGTCTACCTGTCGTAAGCCTTTTTTAAATCCATAAAAGCCCAACAAACATCCTTAACTTTTCCTATAGCTTTCTCACATATCTGTCTTACCACAAAAATCTGATCCACACAACCCCTATCTGTCCTAAAACCACACTGTTCCTCACAAATTACTCCTGTTCTTCTCCTAATCCTCTCAATCAAGATCCTCCCATAAGCCTTTCAAACTAGACTCAACAAGCTGATCCCTCTGAAACTATTACACCTACACTTGTCCCCCTTTCCCCTGTAAAGTGGAACTATACAGGCACTCCTCCAGTCTCCCAGCACTCTTCAACAAACATTAAATAACCCCACCAGCCAGTCCATCACATCCTTTTTTCAGATATTTTGCATGGCATCCATCCAACCAAAGTGCGTTACCTGCTCTCATCATCTTAACAGCTGCTTTTGCTTCATCTTTCCCTGTTTCTCCTCCATTTTCCTCACTCATCACTTTCATTTTCTTAGCGATTCCCACTGCAACTACCTTTCCTCCTTATCCTCCTTCACATTTAGCAACTCCCTAAAATAAATTACCCACCTTCCTCTCACTGCCTTCTCTTCCATTATCATCTCTCCATCTGCACCTTTTACCTTCTCTTCTCTACTTGATTCGCCTCCTCTTCCTCTTTTAATTTCTTTCCAAAACATTTTTTTATTACTTTGAATAAATTCTGTCATACTCTTACCCCATTTATCTTATGCTTAACTTCCCTTCTTTTTACTTTATACCTCTCATACGATTCCTATACCTAATTTGTAGCCAATCTATGAAAGGCTGCTTCTCTTCTGCACCTTTCTTTGCTTCCTCATCCCACCACAGCATAACGGAGGGACAGTCGTAGTATAATAAAAGTGTCACCATTTCTCCATGAACAGAACCTTCCTCTGTCACAGACAAAATGATGTGTGACTCTGGTCCGTTGGGGCGCCCTATATAGACCATAAAGTATCAACTGCATGCTACTTTGCCACAACAACATGTAGCCAATACCCAAAACGGATGTGCATATGTATATATCTATATATATATATATATATATATATATATACATATATATTTTATATATATGTATATGTGTGTATACATATATATGTATACATATATACATATATACATATATTTATATATATATATATATATATATCACAACAAAGATATGTCGTAGCACATATGTAAAATAATACTGATGACCCACTTTCGGAGAAGAATAAGCGAAGATGTAGAGATCTGTATATTTCGATCACTTACTGTGATCTGCCGAAGAGGATCACAGTAAGTGATCGAAATATACAGATCTCTATATCTTCGCTTCTTCTTCTCCGAAAGTGGGTCATCAGTAATATATATATATATATATAGATATATATATATATATATATATATATATATCTGTATCTATGTATCTACATATATATATATATATATATATATATATATTTATATTTATATTTACATTTATATTTATATTTATATTTATATTTTTATTTATACTTATACTTATACTTATACTTATATTTATATTATATTTATTTTTATATTTATATTTATATTCATATTCATATTCATATTCGTATTGATATTGATATTGATATTGATATTGATATTGATATTGATATTGATATTGATATTGATATTGATATTTATATTTATATTTATATATTTATATTTATATTTATATTTATATTTATATTTATATTTATATTTATATTTATATTTATATTTTATTTATATTCATATCTATATTTATATGTATATTTATATTTATATTTGTATTTATATTTATATTTTATATTTATATTTATATTTATATTTATATATATATTTATATTTATATCTATATTTATAATTATATTTATATTTATATTTATATTTATATTTATATTTACATTTATATTTACATCTATATTTATACATATGTATACACATAACAAGAAAAGGAAGAAGAAAAAAGAAAACAAAGAGAAAAGGAAGGATATGAAAATAAAAAAGGAGAAACAGATGAACAAACAGAAGAAATAAAAAGAAGAGATTTAAAGTAAAAGAAAGAAGTAGGACGACAAGAACAACAAGAATAAGAATGATAAAAAAGTAGTGTAAAAAGCAGAATATGAAAAGAGAACAAGAACAAGAACAAGAAGAAAGGAATATAAAGAGAAAACAGAAGAAGAAGTCCAAGAAGAATAAAAACAAGATAGGGAATAAAAAGATAAAGTGGAACAAGGACAAATAAGAGAATATGATGTTGAACAACAATGAAGAAGATAGAATTAAATTATTTTTAAGAAACAGGAAAAGAAATAACAGATATCAAAGAAGAAAAAGAATAAAGAAAATAGAAAAAGGAATATTTCAGAAAAAAACAAAGGTTACCAATGAAAAAGCAAGAAATGAAATAAAAGTAAGAAAATGAAAGGAAACATGAAAGTATAACAAGATTCGTAGAACAAAGACAGCACCAAGAGCGCTGACTTCAAATGTCCAAATAACCCGATAATACCATTAAAGATGAATGAGGAAGTAAGAAGGAGGACGAAAGATGAAGCGAAAAGATATAAAGAAGAACTATGTTTTCCCGGCTGGCGAAGATTTATGGTAATTAAGTTCATAAAATGTTGCCTTGAGGAAGAGAAACTTTAGTGAGCTAACAGCATCCTTACGCAATCAAGCCACCAGGCATGTAGGCCCTATACCACCTTCATCCGCATGCACATGAACACAAACGCATATGAACATGATGCACATGAACACATACGCATATGAACATGCACACATATACGCGTCTTGATACACATATCCAAGTAAGCACCTTAAACAAGTTCACACGATCATTATATATACAATTGTGCTCATGCACATGTAAATGTAACCTGGGCATGTAAACTTGTATACACAAGGATGTATACACACGCAGACCCAGATGTACACAGTTAATCAAGCATACACACACACGCGCGCACACACACACACACACACACACACACACACACACACACACACACACACACACACACACACACACACACACACACACACACACACACACACACACACACATGCGCGCATACACACACACACACACACACACACACACACACACACACACACACACACACACACACACACACACACACACACACACACACACACACACACACACACACACACACACACACACACACACACACACACACACACACACATTTGTATAGTCGAATGATTAAGCCCGTATCCAAAGTATTACCTCTTTCTTCATCCGAAAAAGTAAACAGCTTTTTTGAAATAAAAAATTCTTTGTGTGGGATGTTTTCCATTTTTTTTTTTTTTTTTCGAAGACTATTGATATGACCTAACTCAAACAGAGGAGGGACTGTAAATGGGAATTTTATTTACTTTACCTTTTCTATTCAGATCAGTAATTGAGTATCACGTGTTTGTAACTAGGTCACTTCATTATTTCCCTGGTATTATGGGTACTAACTTGTTTTTATCAATATTATATAAGGTATTGTTATTATAGTTTTGTTGTTGAGTACGTTTTTTGTTCGTTCAGTTTATTTTGATATTGCTATTACTGTTGAAATAAAAAGTAGTATTTCCGTCTGAAGAATTAAAAGTAACATAAGTATAATGACGATGACGCCGACACCGACGTCGACGCCAACGACGACGACGACGACGACGACGACGACGACGACGACGACGACGACGACGACGACGACGACGACGACGACGACGACGACGACGACGACGACGACGACGACGACGACGACGACGACGACGACGACGACGACGACGACGACGACGACGACGACGACGACGACGACGACGACGACGACGACGACGTCGACGACGACGACGACGACGACGACGACGACGACGACGACCGCGACGACGACGACGACGACGACGACGACGGCGGCGATGACGACGACGACGACGACGGCGGCGGCGACGACGACGACGACGGCGGCGACGACGACGACGACGACGACGACGACGACGACGACGACGACGACGACGACGACGACGACGACGACGACGACGACGACGACGACGACGACGACGACGACGACGACGACGACGACGACGACGACGACTGTGATGATTGATCTCATCTCTCCTTGAGTTTTTTTTATACAGGGTAAAATCGTCGGCCTTTTAATAAAGCAGCATATTGTTAAACAAGAGGGTTGCTCTCACCCTGACGCTACAAATTATCTACACTTAAAAAGTTTATACCAAAGAAAATCTCTCAGGTTCGTTTTTTTTTTTTTTTTTTTTTTTTTTATCCTACTGAACACAGAACGCTACCAGCGCAGAATAAACTATCTGGCATTAACAAAAAAATAGTTATCAGTATACCAAGAGCTTTTCCCCGTTACAAGGGAGGTAGCCAAAGCAAAGGTGCATACCTACTCCCACCCATCAAATTACCCTCCACCCTTTGCTCCCTCTCATCTTAGCTCTTCATGGATGAGGGGTCATCCTTGAATCTCGCCCACTGCCCTGGGTTAGAAACAATGTAGCAAGACACAGTTAATTGAAATAATCTTTATACTATTGATCCACGTCTTACAAAAATTACTATAGTCGCCTAGCATTAGGCAGAAAAAACACACAAAACATTTTATAGCTATTCAGTGCTTCTACGATGTCGGTTGTACAGCACTCCGGCACACCGGGGCGTCTTCTCCATTCTCCCTTCTCCTGAGCAAACATCGAGCGACGCAGTCTCCTCAAAATTACATTCTCAAACACTTTCAAATTTCTCTCAATATTTTGTCTTTAGTCTCCATGTTTCAGCCCTATATGAAATAATTGGTCTTATATCTATGCTTATTACATAAATGTTATTGTAGCAGAGTAGCATGCAGTTGATACTTTAGGGTCCATATGGGGCGCCCCTACGGACCAGAGACACACATTATTTTGTCTGTGATAGAGTAAAACTCTGTTCATAGAGAAATGATAACACTTTATTCTACGACTGTCCCTCCCTTATGCTGTCCCCCAACCCCTTGTTACTGTCCTGTACCATTTCTCTGAATATTCATTTCCTTTTTCGCCTACCCTGTGGTGGGGGAAGAGAACGCTACCACCGAGTCTTTCCACTTGAGTCGTAAGAGGTGACAAAAATGGGACAGGGG
>NC_134819.1:39185202-39187702 GCF_046742065.1 Oratosquilla oratoria | reverse complement strand
CCTTTGAATGTAGAAATGTATGATTTCCAAGTGTATTTTGCTGTTAGGAGATCCCTTTTTAGTGTCCAACAGTAATCAGTCAAAATTTAAGAGCTCCTCCCTTGATACTGGGTGTTCATGTTCAGAATGTCCTGGTGAAACCTTTCACCGTGCTCGTTAATGATAGCGCGAAGATTTGCAAGAAAAAAAAAGTTAAAATTATAGTCTAGGAAGTGCATGTTTAGGATCATATTGCATCCCAAGGCCTTGTAGGATGTCAGTAGGTCTTTTACGATTTCAGAATAGTTACATGCTTTGTGATTCCCCAAAAGCTCTGCGCAAAATTCCTGAAATGACAGCCGTACGGTTTTTACAAGATTATTTAGCTCTTCATCAAAATTCTGGTCTCTCTTCAGCTCCCTAATCTGTGGTCCAACAAAAAAACCTTCAAATTTTGTGTCACTTACTCTATGAAACTTATTTTTCAAATGTGTGAATCCCTTCTCAATTCTATCCATATCTTTCTTTGATTAAAAATAAAAGGAGGATTGACAACATTCTTCTCTACTGGGGTCAGAGATCGTTTCGGCCATACATTCTTTTCATAATGTTTTTTCTTATCCCGACTATCCCACTCACAGAAAAAACAATAAAGCTTCGTGTAACCAGCTGCATTCCAAGTAAAAGTGTCACAACCTTTAGGTCGCCACATATATTCCATTTTTTTTTTTTGGGGGGGGGCAATAGAAGCTTCATAATCTCATATGTATCCTTTAAGTTGACTGCATGGGCCAGAGTAAGAGAAAGAAACTTATTTCCATTATGGAGCAAAACAGTTTTTAGGCTTACTTTTGAGTCATTCTTGTCATATTTATGATTAAGTTCCTCCATAATAGAATATACATCATTGCAAAACACCACACAATCCTCAAGTGAAAAAAAAATTCAAGATTACAGTCATTTACAATAAAAACTAACTTTGGATTCTTTCTGAAGAAGATTCCAGCCCTTTAAACTGAAAGCAAGAAGTTCAGATTGCTTTTTTGTTTCTCATTACACTTTTTAATCCACCAAGGCATTTACTCTCTTCTCTCAATCTACATTCTACCTCCACCCCCAATCCTCCCTTTCCTGTTACATTCGCACCCAAGTATCTAAAAATATCCACTTCCTCCAGTCTTTCACCCTTAATGCCCACTTCCAGCCAACTGTCACTCTCTTCCCTTGTACATCTCATCACCTTACTTTTGCCCACATTTATCTTCAGCTGCCTTCTTTCACACACCTTCTAAAACTCTGTCACTAACCTCCCACTTTTCTCCATTTTCTTTAATCATCTCCAACCCCTGACCCACAACCCTTGCATTCACCTCTCGCACCACCCCATCCATGTAAAGATTGAACAGCCAGGGCGACATAACACACCCCTGATGAAGTCCCACCTTTACCTCAAACCATTCACTCTCTCCATTTCTAATCCTAACACAAGCTCTACTACTCTCATAAAAACTCTTGACTGCCCTTAACAGCTTTCCTCCTATCCCATATATCTGCAATACCCTCCACAGTGCCTTCCTGTCCACTCTGTCGTAAGCCTTTTCCAGATACATAAAAGCCCAAAAAACATCCTTACCTTTTCCTATAACTCTCTCATATATCTGCCTTACCACAAAAATCTGATCTACACATCCCCTACCTATCCTAAAACCACACTGTTCCTCACCAATTACTCCCTCTATTCCTCTCCTAATCCTCTCAATCAAGACCCTCCCATAAGCCTTCCCAACTACACTCAACAAGCTGATCCCTCTGTAACTACTACACTCACACTTGTCCCCTTTTCCATTGTAAATCGGAACTATACAGGCACTCCTCCAGTCCTCCGGCACTCTACCCTCTCCTAAACAAACTTTAAATAACCTCACCAGCCAGTCCACCATAACTGTACCTCCTTTCTTCAGACATTCTGCATGGCATCCATCCAACCCAGGTGCCTTACCTGCTCTCATTATCTTAACGGCTGTTTTCACTTTACCCTTCCCGATTTCTCCTCCATTTTCCTCACTCATCGCTCTCATTTTCTTTGCGCTTCCCACTGCAACTACCTTTCCCTCCCTATCCTCCTTCACATTTAGCAACTCCCTCAAATACTCTGCCCACCTTCCTCTCACTGCCTTCTCTTCCATTATCATCTCTCCATCTGCATCTTTTACCTTTTCGTCTCTACTTGATTCGCCTCCTCTTCCTCTCTTAATTTCTTTCCAAAACATTTTTTTATTACTTTCAACATTTTCTGTCATACTCTTACCCCATTTTACATCTGCTCTCCTCTTTGCTTCATTTATCTTATGCTTAACTTCCTTTTTCTTTACTTTGTACGTCTCATACGATTCCTTCGTCCTAATTTATAGCCAATCTATGAATGCCTGCTTCTTCTCTTCTACACCCTTCTTTGCTTCCTCATCCCACCACTAACTAACCTTCCTTCTATTTCCTCCCGCCCTCCTTGTTCCACACACCA
>NC_134819.1:39157702-39177702 GCF_046742065.1 Oratosquilla oratoria | reverse complement strand
ACCCTCTCTTCCGTTCCAATAAATCAATACCTGGTCCCTGTTACTCTGTAGAATTCATTTAAATGCAGGTATAGGCCCAAAACGGTTATTGATTTCTGGTCTGTGGTTTCATTCTTTTATTGTTTTCATCTACATATTGATTTTTTTTTTTTGGGGGGGGGGACTGTGTTACCTTTAGTAACCCTTGAGCTGAATGAAAGCGTTTGGGCGTAGAAAGAAATTATATTTTGATCAACCTAGTTATACATAAGGCACTCTGAAATCACAATACAGAAATGTTCCTTTGGATGCTCTCTGGCCGAAAGGGCTACGGCTCCGCTATATGTGACCTAAGTCGAGGTGATGGGGGTTCGAACTTTGCTAAGAGAGAGTTGGACCGATGGCATGGCTCATTCTTTTCCACGCTGAAAAATCCTTCGAAAGGGTTACCATTCTAACTTAATGGGGGAGTTATGACGTTAAGCCAAGTCATCATCATATATTTAGAAATAATCACAGCATCAAATGAATGATCTAGAAATAGTTTACCCTTGTTGCTGATGAATATTATTCTCAAAAGAATACTTCTTTGATTCTATATAAAAATATAAAGATCGTTATCACATCCAAAGCTATCATTCTAATAAATAAGGACAAGTAAACTTTGGCTGTAGCAAAAGCCATCAACTTTGCACTGTGCACCTCAATAGCTATGGTATTGGGACATCCTTTATCTTTTAGATAAAAGCGAAGCTTTTCCACTCAAAGGTCGATATTGAGGTTTAACGTGACACATTGGCATGACGAAAACAAAAATCCTGTTAACGTCACCGAAAAAATAAGAAAAGAAAAAATACTGAGTGGTTAGGCAGCTGGACTGGTTAGTATGCAGTCGCACAATGTATAGCACTCGACCAAGACTTCAAGGCCCAAAGAAATAAAATACTTTTTTAATGATCAGTGAAGACACATAGTTTTCTTTCTCGTAAATTACAGGTTAAAATAAGTTAACTGATCTCATTCAGGTGTAACCTCATAAATTTATTAATAAACTTTTTTCAAACTGTTCTCTTAGCTAAATAAAGTCTCCAGGTGACAGTGCTAAAACACTGTGAAACTGGAAATTATTAATGATATCAGAAGGTATATTACATCCATGAAATTATGAAAAATTGTGTATGTGCGCGCGCCGATGAACTCAAAAGTAGCAAAGGACACAGCCTCACCAAAACATGGCTCGGCAGGGTCAAGATTGTGTTTTTATAAAGATACAAATACCTGTAGTACAGGCGTAACATGGAATTTATCTACACAATAGTAATATAAGGCCAAAGGCCAACTATTTCTACGTAACATATAAATTCCTTGTCCACCCCATTTCTGCAACGATGATACTATAAGCCAAAATGTCGCGTAGACGGATATGTGGGGGAGTTAGAGACACCACATTACCCTCCTTCCCCTGCCAATCATGGGGAGGCGTCAGAGTACCGGAAGGCACAGCAGCAGGAGGGGGAGAGCGCAAGTAGGCGACGTCGATCTGCATTGATCGTGGCGTCAGTGTGTGTTGATCGTGATGTCCAAGCGGGGAGGCGGCCGTGAGCGATACCAATGGAAGCGGGAACCCCCTGAGGCGGTGCTGACGGCGGGGGTGACTATGGAAGTTGTAACATTCCTGGAGTAGCGACGTCGATCTGCGGTGATCGTGACATCCAGTGCGGGGAAGAGGTCATGCGTGGCGTCAGTGGAGCTGGGCGTCAATGGGAGCGGCGGCGACGTCAGAAACGGTGATATCCCTGAAGTAGCGACCTCGATCTGCGTTGATCGTGACGTCGATCTGCAGCGATCACGACGTCCAAGAGGGGAAGCGGCTGTGAGTGACGTCAGTGGAAGCGATAACCTTCTCGGCAGGGCGACGTTAGCGGTGTGTAGGGCGCAGCAGGTGGTCGTTGTTGTCGGTCGTAGCCTGTCGAATAACCAGGGTCGGCTGGGTGTTCGGGTAACTCCAGGGCCACCAATGTAACACTCCGAGTGTGTTACCTAACATAGATGCTCTGAGGGTTTTAGCTATGCTAGTGTGAAAAGAAAAAAGAGGTTTTGGGGAGTTCGTCCCTTTTATTGTAAGGTACGAGTGAAATAGTTTTACATGCGGTAGGAGCCGATGTATACCGCGTGGGTAGTCACCCGTAGTGTGTAATTACATAATTGCACTGGGTTAAATTAGGTGGGTCAAGCAGGGTCGCACTGTCAAAGTATCGCCAGGTCGTGGGCGACATGACGCGCGTTTCCATACCGTGTGGTTATCGTGGTGTGTACAATATTCCCCTCTCAAAATTGATTTGGCTTCAAAGGGCGTCCTGCACATGGGAATTTGGTGGGCGGAGTGCCATGGTGTGCCGGTTTTAGGCGGTTGATGGAAACCCTCTATGGCCTGCCGCAGATGGAGATGCGGAAGGTCTTGTCCTTACGTTCAAGGACAAGATGGGAGCCAGTGTAGGGACGGGTGAGTGGTGGTGTGTGAGCGTCCGTCCTCAGAAAAACGTGCGTCGATGTGTGGAGGTGTTTTGGGAGATACTCCTTGACTTCCCGGTGATGTGTCGGCATGCATGGGGCGAATTTGCCGACAGTGCGTCGCAGCCGCTGCAGACTCTCGGGAGAATCATGTAGAAGGAAGAATTCTGCGGGCACATGAGGGTTTAACCGAGGACCATCTCTCCTGGAGACACGTTGAAGTCGTCCTTGATGGCTGCCCGAAGGCCAAGGAGTATCCATGGTAGTTGGGGTAGCCAGGAGTCGTTGTTGCAGCATGCCTTAAGAGATACTTTAAGTGAGCGGTGAGTTCGCTAGACCATAACTTTGGCTGTAGGGTTGTAGGAGGTAGTGTGGTGGGCTGTTGTACCCAGGAGTTCAGCGAGGGAGTGCCACAGCCGCGACGTGAAGCAAATTCCTCGGTCGGAGGCGACGTGCTCCGGGAGGCCAAATCTGACGATCCATCCACTGAGAAAGACTGTAGTGCAGAACGAGGTGGTACTATCCTTCATGGGGATTGCCTCCAACAAGCGAGTCGATCTATCAATGGTGGTGAATAGGTAACAGTGGCCTTCGACGGGGAGAGTGGGCCAACGACGTCGACATGAGTATGAGCGAAGCGTCGTCGGGGCTGATGGAATGATCCGATGCCTGATTCAGTGTAACGAGGAATTTTGCTTTGCTGGCAGGCAATGCAGGATATGGCCTACTCCTTTGCGTCCTTGGAGATGCTGTGCCAGATAAATTTCTGCTTCAGGAGCTTCGCAGTGACGCGCCTTGAAGGGTGAGACAGGCCGTGTATTAAATTGAACACTTGACGTCGGAAGGCGGCTGGGAATAGGGGTCGTGGGCGGCCAGTACTGATGTCGCAGAGGATGGTTTGGTTGTCGTGGAAAGGAATGACTTGCCACTTGAGGAATGTGATGAATGTCATATAGGCATGTGTTTCAGGATCTTTCCTTTGCTTTCTGGCAATAGCTGCGTAGTCGAGGCCTAGTTGAACTGCGTCGATGTCTATTCGGGAGAGGGCGTCTGCGATGGGGTTCTTTGTACCGGGGACGTGCCTGATGGTGCAATTGAACTCGGCGATGGTGGAGAGGTGGCGGCGCTGTCTGGCAGACCGAACATCCTGTTGTTTCGTGAAGGCGTGCACCAGAGGTTGATGGTCGGTGTTAATGGTACATGAGAAGCCTTAGAGGAAATGGTGAAAGTGGCGGACGGCGTGGTGGATGGCGAGGAGCTCTCTGTCGAAAGTGTTGTAGATGAGCTCGGCCTTGGAGAGTTTCCTGCTGAAGAAACCGAGGGGTGTAGGTCTGCCACGGGGTGTTTGTTCGAGCACACCCCCTATGGCAACACTTCTGGCGTCCATTGACATTTGTAGCCTAGCACCCGGTGCAGGGAGAGGGTGGTGGCACTGGCAAGGGCTTTTTTGTCGTTGACGAAGGCAGCTTGCATGACGGGGTTCCACAGGAGGTTTTCCGTGAAGGGCGTTATAGAGTGGGTGGAGCGTTAGAGTGATGTTAGGGAGAAAACGGTGGTAAAAGTTGACCATCCCAATAAATTCCTGCAGGGCTTTGATAGCAGTGGGTTTGGGAAATTTGTCGACTGCGGCAACTTTATTCTCCATAGGACGAACACCGTCAGGAGAGATGAGGTGTCCCAAAAATGGGACGGACTTTTTCCTATGCTGCATTTGGCAAAGCGGACGACGAGACCGTTGTCCTGGAGACGCTCGAGGATGATCCGCAGGTGTTGGAGATGCTAGTCAGCCGAGTTGGGGAAGACCAGAATATCGTCGACGTAGCAGACGCTGAAGTCGAGGTCGCTGGAATGTTGCACCTAAGTTTCGCAAACAGAAGCAGGAGGAATTAAAGGTGTACGTCCCAAAAGGGTGGTGATGACGGTCTTCGGGATGTCATCTGTATGTACCGGAACTTAGTAATGGCCCTTCAGGAGGCCTAGTGTTGAAAAGATCTTGGCGCCGTTGAGGTATGCGGTGACGTAGGCGACGTTTGGGAGTGGGTAGTGGTCAAGTTCCGTGTTCAGCCGCCGGTGGACTCCACAGGGGCGCCAGGAACCATCAATTTTCTTGAAGAGGTAGAGGGGGGAGGACCAAAGGCTGGAGACCTTTTGGCAGAGCACTAGTCTCTCCATCTCTCGGAATTTTTTCTTGGTGACGGCGAGTTTCTCGGGCAGTAGGAGGAGGTATTTGGCAAATACCGGGGGCCCAGACGTCTTGATGCAGTGATACATGCCATGTTTAGATGGCATCTGTGGTGTCTGTCGCAGCTCAGGCTTAGAGACATTTGGGAATTCCGTGAGCTGTTGAGCGTAGGGCATTCTAGCGTCAATGGCGGCGACCGTGGTTGGCTGTGGCGCGATTTGTAGGGGCGTCGAGGCGGATGCGGTTGCGCAGACTAGGCGGCTGATGGTAACGTCGACCAGTAACCTGTAATTAGCGAGGAAGTCAGCACCGAGGAGGGGCGTCTTGACGCCTGCCAGGATGAAGTTCCAGGAGTGGTGGTGACTCCCGAAGGTGAGGTGCAGGCGTTTCCGCCCGTAGGTGGCTATGGTAGTGCCGTCAGCGGCAACGAGGCTAACGACAACATCCTTGGGGACCCAGCGTTTTGCAGCGGATGCAGGAAATATGGACCTGCGAGCGCCAGTTTCGACAAAGAAATGACGTTTAGAGGCCTTGCCGTTGATGTAGAGGCCCGTTGCGCCTGTAGAGGCCACCGTGGCCCTTTTAGTTGTTGTTGTTGTTTTTTTCCAGGTGCATCCCAGTTGTCATTTCTTTGCCAAGGCACCGAATCTTGTGTGGTAGTAGCACAGGTGTAGAGGGGCGGTGGTCCGCCGCCGTTGCTTTTTCTGGTGTTGCTGGCGCCTGTTGGATGGCGATGCTGCTGCAGCGGTGATTTCGTCCGTGACGTCGTCAGCAGCATAGTCGTTCTGACTCTTTGCTGCGGTAGCGTGGGCGTCGACGAGATGGACCGCCTTCCGTGAAACTTCGTCGGTGGTCATGTCCTCGGCGTAGCTAAAGGTAGATCAGACGGGCGCTGGGAGGCGCATGAGCCACAATTAACGAAGCATATCGACGTTCCTGCTAGTTCCGTTGGCTGTGGGTGGGAGCCGGGCGATAGACATCATCTCGAGGTATGCTGTACTTGGTTTAATGTCCCCCAGTGGCTATTAGGAGAGATGGAGGGCTTTTGGGGCTCTGGAGGCAGCTGACTGCGTGAATTCCTGAAGCAAGTACTGTTTCAGAGCGTCATACTGGATAACGCCGCCATATTGATCGAGCCATTGGGAGATAAGAGGGAACACATCCTCGGGGATCGCCTCAGGAACATAGTTTGTATTCGTTTGGGACGCATTGATATTCCCAAGGCATTACTGGATCTCCGTTCGGCGAAACCAGGAGGGAGCGTCGACCGTGGAGAAGGGTGGGAGTTTCAGGGAGACGACGTTGACGGTGTTGGTAGCGGGCAGCGTGGCGTCGGGGATGGCAGCGGTAGATGGGTCCATTGTCGCTACGAATGGTCACAAGTGTAGCGATGCTACTGTGAAAAGAAAAAGGAGGTTTTGGTGAGTTCTTCTCTTTTATTGTAAGGTACGAGTGAACTGGTTTTACATGCGGTAGAAGACGATATATATACCGCGTGGGTAGTCAACCGTAGTGCGTAAATACATAATTTCACTTGATTAGGTTAGGTCGGGTCAAGCAGGGTCGCACTGTCAAAGTAGCGTCAGGTCGTGGGTGACATGACGCGCGTTTCCATACCACAGTGGTTATCGTGGTGTGTACAGGCTGAAGGCCAGTACACCTTCCATATTATCACCAGTGGCTGTTCACCCACATCCCGCGACAATATTAATATGTCTACTAACGCTCCTGTTGGGGACTCTTTCCACCACATTACCCTTCTTCCCCTGCGAAGCGAAGGAAGATGTCAGCGTCTCCGAAGGGGCGAGGGCCCGGAAACATATCCAGATGAGCCGGCGCGCATACTGGTAGGAAGAGGGTGTCCGTGATACCGTACCACGTACCCTTCCCCGCTGGGAAAGGAGACACCATGTTGACCTGGTACCGTTGGGGTCTACGCACAACACGACACGACTGCAAGATCGTGCCCCCCGGGTTGAAATCGCTTCCCATGGGGGTTGTGTGGAACTCTTTCTCGTGATGGTGACGCGCCGTGGTGAATGCGCCAGATTCTTGTATATCCTGTGGTGACGGCGTGGTCATGGTGGGTAGTCGGAGGAGGAGGAGGAGCAGGTGGAGGGGGGGAAGGATGAGGTGAGGGGGGTGACTTACGCGGGGGAGGGGGGCAAATCTTCGAACTATTCGGAAACAGGAGATGCGAAGGTTGTGTGAAGAAGAGGAATAGGAGAGGAGAAGGAGGAGGTGGAGGAGGGAAGGACGAGGTGGGGTGACTGGCGCGGAGTGGGGTAGATCTTCGGACTGTTCGTGCACAGTGGGTACGAAGATTGTGTGAGGAGAAAGAGGAGGAGGAGGAGGTGAAGGAGGTGGGGGAAGACGAGGTGTGACGTGGAGAGGCGAGGGGTAAATCTTCGGACTGTTCGGGCACAGGAAGTACGAAGATTATGTTAGGAGAAATAGGAACACAAAAGGAACACAAAGAAAAAACAAACAAAAGCAGGCCTACTGGCCCTAGCGAGGCTGTTTGTGTTTACTATACTAAGCTACAGTGAGAAAATAAGGCAATTAGGCAATAGAAGATGAACTAACACTACTGCTACCACTATCCTATCCAATTACAATTAGATATCAGGCTGTCATTTCTTTTTTTTTTTTTATTGCAAAGGATTATATTCTATTTGCGGATTAGTGTCAAAATATTTATCTAAGCGATTTTCAAATGGTGTTATTAAGTTACTTTTAACGACGGTGTAAGGTAACGAATTCTACACATTAACAACCCAGTTAATGAAGAAGTGCTTACTTTCATTCGAAGAAAATCTTTTACCAATTACTTTAAAATCGTGACGTCTTCTTATATTTCATTGGTCTAATGAGAAGTAATCTTCAACATTGGTGTTGTCAAAGCCTTTGAACATTTTAAAAAACCTTGATTAAATCTCCTCGCAATCTCATTTTTGAAAGTCTTTCTTCATACGGCAGATTTCTCAGCCTTGGTATAATTTTAGTCATTCTCCGTTGCACTCTTTCTAGTTTATTAATATCTTTCTGGTAGTATGCGGACCAAAATTGTACACAGTATTCGAGATGGGGACGGACCAAGGAATTATAAAGGTTTAACAATATTTTTTCTGATTTATTTTCGAAGACTCTTTCGATAAAGCCAACCAATTTATTTGCTGCTTTAACGACTTCTGAGCAATGTTGACTTGGCTTCCAATCATTTGATACTAAGACTCCTAGATCTTTTTCTTTAGTTACTGAATCCAGTAATTCGCCATTCATTTGGTATTGGATGTGATCATTGTTACTTCCAATGTGCATGACTTTACAGTTGTTAATGTTAAATTTCATTTGCCACTTGCTAGCCCAGCTTGATAATCTGTCTAGATCGGATTGCAGAGCTTCTTTCCCTTTGGTGGTTGTTACTTTACTGGTAATTTTTGTGTCATCAGCAAATGTTGATACTTTGCAGAGGAGGCTGTCGTCTAGATCATTTACATATATTAGGAACAAAATGGGTCTCAAAACTGATCTTTGCGGAACACAAAAGGGACACAAAGGAAAAACAAACAACAGCAAGCCTACTGGCCCTAACGCTGTGCACTCTTCAGTACTATCCGCCATGGGGATCGCCTACATCCACCTAGTTGACCTGTCGACGCAGGTAAGGAGGAAGCGGTATCCCGGGAGAGGGGAAGGGGTCCCACAATATCGATATGTACGGTGTGAAACCTGTGGGTCAGTGTGGGGATTGTGAGGAGCGGCAATTTGGTGTGGCGATGGATTTTCGCTGCCTGGCACGGAATGCATGTCCGTGTCCATGATTCAAGGTCTCTATTCATCCCTGACCACACAGCCCGTCTCTGCATTAAACGCTGCGTAGCAGGAATTTCGGGGTGGGCCATATCGTGGAAATGGTGGAACACATTTTGGCGGAACGCTTTAGGACTGTAAGGGCGCACGTGACCCAGGGAGACGTTACACCACAGCGGCGCCGCCAGTTCTTCATTCAGTCTGCTGCGGCACTAGATGGAGCGACGTTTTTCCTCGTTGTAGTTCTCGTAATTCTTCATCTTCCGTCTGGGCGTGCGGGATGGCGGCATAGTCAATTGTTGTGGGGTACGTAATTTCGTTGACGCCTCGAGAGAGTGCGTCAGCCGCGGCGTTATGCGTACCCGGGATATGCCTGATATTCGTGGTGAATTCAGATATATAGGCGTGGTGGCGCCTTGCTCTTGGCGTTAGCTTGTCCCCTGGCCTCTTCACCACGTAAGTAAGGGGCTTGTGATCCGTAAGTATCCTACACGACCTGGCCTCCAGAAAATTGCTGAAATGACAAACCACTTTATAAATGGCGAGAAGTTCTCGATCAAAAGCACTGTAGTGACGCTGGGCGTCGTTTAACCGTTTACTGAAGAAGGCCATCGGGGTAAAAGAACCCTGTACCTCTTGCTGAAGGACGGCACCCACCGCCCCCGCTGACGCGTCTGGATTGAGCACTGCAGTCACACCCGCAACTGGGTAAGGAAGGAGGGACAGCTTCGTAAGTCGGATCGGGTTGTGTGTAAACCCTAACGGTACTAGGTCAACATGGTGTCTCCTTCCCCAGCGGGGACGGGTTCGTGGTACGGTATCATGGGCACTCTCTTCCTACCAGTATACCTTTGGCTATGTTTCCGGGCCCTCGGCCCTTCGGAGGCGCTGACGTATTCCCTCGCTTCGCAGGGGAAGAAGGATAATGTAGTGGACAGAGTCCCCCCACAGTAACGTTAGTAGACATATTAGTATTGTCGCGGGATGTGGGTGAACACCACTGGTGATGATATGTAAGGAGTATTGGTCTCTAGCCTCAGGCCATCCATGTTAAGCCTATGAGAGAGGCATTTGTATGCGACCAAAAGCACAAATCCGGGCTATGCCCGGCAATTCTGTTACAGGCAGAAGGATGTTTCTTTTCGGTACTCATGGGGGATATTCAAGCCTTGTGAAGTCGGCTCAGGTCACAGTATCCTTTCAGACTCGGGCCGACCAACACGCGCGTGTAGGCCTTTTTTTTCACCAGAATAAAGAGCATAAGCTAATCCAAGTTTCATTCTCTCCCTACGTCACCTAGTCCAAGTTAACACGCTCGGAGTGTTACATGTGTATGGTGAAAACACATTTTCGTAACTGAAATAAAACCATCGATATATTTAGTAAATCAGATATACTCAACTTGTCCGGTAGACCAAATGACTGATCCTATACCCATTGCAAAGGTATTTTAAACGCAAGAACTTAGATATTTGGAAAGAGAGAGAGAGAGAGAGGATGTTTTGAAATGTCTTTCCCCCATGTGACCCAAGTAAATATAATTTCCCCAACAATGCCTCCGTCCCTACCTCAATCCATCTCTTCTCCCCACCATCTCTCCCTCCCTCCATCTCCTCTTCCTTTAGGTTCTCTCCCACTCCCGCCTTCTTTCCTACTCTTTTTCATCCACCTCTCCTTCTCTCCTTCCTTCCCTTCCTCTTTCTTTATTTCTTTAAAAGAGATTTGATTTTCATCGGAATCAAATCATTCATTTTCAATTTTCACTCTTAAGGAGTTATAAATGAAATATACAAAGCTCTGATTTTGTTGACTCTGGTAAAATTTCCTTACATATCTATTAAATATGATTATTTATTTATTTACCTTATTTTTTATGAGGAATCGTCGATGGCACCTGTATAACATAGTTCAACGCAAAGGGGATCATCTCCCCTTTACCAAAACCTATAAACGCCTCTTCCTCTATCATGGATTAAGTTTCGAGGACCCAGCATTTGATCAACTGACCAGGCCTGCAGTCTCAATCATCTTTCATTTTATCTACAATATATTCAGAGCTAACAATCAATGCCTACATCTCTATCCTCCCCCTTCTCCTCTTCCTCCTCCATCTCCTCCTCCTCCTCCTCCCATACTTTTCTTCTTCCTCCTCCTCTTCCTCCTCCTCCTCTTCCTCCTCCTACTCCTTTTCACCTGCTCCTCTTCCTACTCACCTTCCTCCTCCTCCTCCTCTTCCTCCTCTACTTCCCCCTCCTCCTTTTCTTCCCTCCTGCTCCTCTTCCTCCTCCCCTTCCTCCTCCTCCTCCTCTTCCACCTCCTGCTCCTCCCGCTGCACCTCCTCCTCCTCCTGCCACCCACTAACAAATAAACAGCTCCAAACCCTCACAATAAACGCAACACTCCAATGTCTCATGCAGGAAAGATTTATGGGGTAGCCCAACCACCGTTGGTTGTTACGGTGAGGCCGTGTTTCCATTTAGGGAAACGCAGGTCAGGAATGAGTTGGTAAAGGTGACCTCAAATGAACGAACCTCCCTAAGCAATGCATGTCAAGAAACAAAGTGCAAAAAAATATTATAATCAAGTCATTGTGAGTCAGACAAGGTCAAATGTCCTTAATAATAAAATTAATTGTTTTCTTCTATTTTTTCTCAAATACTCATTAACCTTATATTGTCAAAGAAATAAGGATTCGGCGCGCGCGCGCGCGCGCGTGTGTGTGTGTGTGTGTGTGTGTGTGTGTGTGTGTGTGTGTGTGTGTGTGTGTGTGTGTGTGTGTGTGTGTGTGTGTGTGTGTGTGTGTGTGTGTGTGTGTGTGTGTGTGTGTGTGTGTGTGTGTGTGTGTGTGTGTGTGTGTGTGTGTGTGTGTGTGTGTGTGTGTGTGTGCGCACGCATGGAAGGCTGTGATGTCGATGCAGAACAAAATCCACCCCTTCAGATTTTTGGTTTTCCCAATATTTCCAATATTCATATATTTTCTTCCTTCTTTTTTCTTTACTTCGCTTTCCTTCTCTCTTCTTACTTTCTTTTTATTTTTCTTTGTTTCTTTTGTTCTCTATCATCTTGATTGCATACTATTGTGCTTAAGAAAAGTATTCTTTACGTATATGCAAAGTGACGTTTGGAAAAACGTTATGGTGTTTCCCTATTGGCCTCGCTACCCGCCATCCGCGGTCCATCTCCCACCCCCTACCCTTCATTCCCCTTTTAGTAGTAGTAGTAGTAGTAGTAGTAGTAGTAGTAGTAGTAGTAGTAGTAGTAGTAGTAGTAGTAGTAGTAGTAGTAGTAGAACGCTCGCAGGGGAGAATGAAGATCCTGGAGTTCTACCCCTAAACGAGGAAACGATAAAGATCCTGAAAGAAAAACATCCAATAGCAAGACCAGCGAACCTGGACTCTAAATTCAATGGTGACTACCTCCCACCCCACAAGGTAGTTTTTGACAGCATCACAAGAGAAAGGATCTGGAACCTTGCTCTACACACCCAAGGAGCGGCGGGACCATCGGGATTAGATGCGTCTGGATGGAAATGTCTCCTTAGCACCAGCCTATTTGGAACGGCAGCGGTGGGACTGCAAGAGGCCATCGCTGGTTTGGCGAAGAAACTGGCGTCTGAAGACTGTCAGCACCTGGAGGCATACACAGCGTGTAGACTTATCCCGCTAGATATGAAACCTGGCTGTCGCCCGATTGGTATAGGCGAGGTGCTAAGAATAATAATAGGAAAAGCAATTATGAATGTCACGAATGATGAGGTGCGAGAAGCGGCTGGCAACCTGCAGGTGTGCACAGGGCAACAGGCGGGTTCCGAGGCTGCAGTCCACGCCATGAGAAAAATATTCGAGGAACTAGACTGCGAAGCAGTCCTATTAGTCGATGCATCAAACGCATTCAACAACTTAAATAGAGAGGCTACCATACACAACATCAAAATTAAATGCCCAGTATTGGCCAAGTATGTGGAGAACACATACAGTGAACCTGCAAACCTATTTGTCACCAGCAGGGCGGAGAAGAAAGAAACGAAAGTGGAGATCATCAAATCAGCGGAAGGCACCACTCAGGGAGACCCGGTGGCCATGGCAATGTACGTGCTCGGTCTTATGCACCTGCAGCAGAAGATACAATATGAGGACACCGGGGTCAAACAGGTAGCATATGCAGATGATCTCACGGGCGCAGGAAAAGTAGCTGACCTAAAAAAGTGGTGGGATCTGGTGTTGGCACACGGCCCGGGCTTAGGTTACATTCCGAATGCAAAGAAGTCTGTCCTCATAGTCAAGCCAGAGTACTTTAACAATGCCAGAATCCTTTTTGAGAACAGTGAAGTGAAGGTAACAAAGGAGGGGGAAAGACATCTCGGTGCAGTGATCGGCTCAGAATCCCTTAAAAAGCAATATGTTGAAAAGAAAGTTAACGAATGGGTGGCGGAAGTTAGGATTCTAGCCAACTTTGCAAAGACCGAACCGCAGGCGGCATATGCCACATTCATATATGGTTTGAAACATAAGTGGAACTACATTTTAAGGACGGTACCGAACATCACCGACCTACTAAGACCCCTTGAAGAAACCATCAGAAACGAGCTAATACCGGCCATCACCAACGGACGGCCAATAAACGAAGAGGAAAGAAAACTTATGGAACTTCCAACTAGATTGGGAGGGCTAGGTATCTCCAACCCGCTAAACCTTGCCGACACAGAACACCAAAACTCCATGAAACTCACGTCCTCATTGACAAACAACATCGTGTCACAAGATCAATGGAAGGAGACTATCATGGAGGAGGTTAGGGAAATTAGAAGAAATATTTCAAAGGGAAGGAAAGAGAGGCAGAAGGAGGAACTTCAAGCACTTCTAGCTCGGCTATCGAATTATATAAAAAGAAAGATAACAATGGCGCAGGAAGTTGGGGCGTCCAATTGGCTGACAGCACTATCAATCAGGGCAAAGGGATTCACCCTAAACAAAAGAGAATTCACGGATGCCATTGCCCTGAGGTATGGGTGGCCATTAGGAGGGCTGCCTAACAGATGCTCAACTTGAATATTCAAATGAAGGAATGTGTAATATCTTAAACAATTATTTTAGCTCGGTATTCGTAAACGAAACACCTCAAAGTGAATTCCAAACTGAAACCTGTGAAAAGTCTGGGTTAAACTTACTCACTATGGTAAAATATAACAAAAGAAAAAATTAAAAGGTGTATAGACAAACTCAAAGTTAATAAAACACCAGGGCCTGACGGTTGGCATCCAAGAATCTTAAAGGAAATGAAAAATGAGATTGTTGTTCCATTAGAAATTATTTTCAAGAAATCCATCATATCCGGAGATGTCCCAAGAGAATGGAAGCTAGCTAACGTTACTCCCATATTCAAAAAAGGTGACAAAAAGAAACCAAATAACTATAGGCCTATAAGTTTGACTTCGATCGTAGGAAAAATAATGGAAACTATCATCAGAGATGATCGAATATCATATAGAAAGTAACCATTTGATAAATGATAGCCAGCATGGTTTCAGACGGAAACGTTCTTGCGTGACTAACTTCCTCGAATTCTACAAACAGTTACTCCAATTATGACAAAAGAAACAATATAGATTTAATATATCTAGACTTTGCAAAAGCTTTTGACCGTCCACCACGAAAGACTAATTACTAAATTAGCTTTGCATGGAATAAGTGGTAGCCTATTAGGTTGGACTAGTAATTGGTTGAATGGTCGAAAACAGAGAGTTGTTTTAAATGGAAAAACTTCTGGATGGAAAAGTGTTGCAAGTGGAGTTCCTCAGGGTTCCGTTCTTGGGCCACTTCTATTCATAGTATATATAAATGATATAGACCATGGACTAAAATCTACTGTTTCCAAATTTGCTGATGATACAAAACTGTGCGGAGTGGCAAATGATCACTCAAACCAATTAGATATTCAAGAAGATTTAGATCAATTACAGCAATGGTCTGAAAAGTGGCTAATGAAATTTAACACAAGTAAATGCAAGGTAATGCACATAGGTAAAAACAACAGTAAGTACGATTACAAGTTATTTGGAAATTCGTTAACAAAAGTGGATAGTGAAAAAGATCTCGGCGTAATTATCAGTAACGACTCAAATCATCCAAGCAGTGTATTTCAGCCTCTGAGAAAGCAAATAAGATTCTGGGATTGATTGCGCGATCTTTTGATTTCAAAAGTCCATCACTCATTAACAAGCTATATAAATCGTTAGTTCGTCCACATTTGGAATATGCTGTTTCCGTATGGTCACCGAATCTCATTAAAGACATTGACAGACTGGAAAAAGTACAACGGCGAGCCACAAAACTGATTCCAAATATCAAAAATAAATCATACGAAAATCGACTTAAGCACATGAATCTGTTTTCCCTAAAAAAAGCGTAGACTCAGAGGTGACTTGATACAGGTCTTTAAGATTCTAAAGGGAATTGACAACATCAAAGTGACCAAATTTTCACATTGAATGAGAATCAGACAAGAAACAATGGTCTCAAACTGTCCGGAAATAGATTCAATTTGGAAGTAGGTAGAAACAACTTTGCCAACCGTGTAGTTATGAATGGAATAAACTTCCTGCACAGGTAGTGCAATGTAGTTCAGTTCGAAGCTTTAAGAATCATTTAGATAAATACCTAAGTAAGATGCTGTAATGATTATAATCTTATATTTGTTTTTGCTTTGTTATAATTTGTCTGTCTGATTTTCATTTATCATTAGTTATATGTCAATTTATAATCATTTACTATTTACCTTTTTGTTTGTTATTCAACTATACCTATGCATTTATTTATGTATTTTATTTATTTTTACATTATTATAGTTTTAATTTATTATTAATTTTTTTTTTTTTTTTTTTTTTTTTTTTTTTTTTTTTTTTTTTTTGCATCCGACCTAGATATGGATCAAAAGGTCTCCTGTCGGCATGCTCCGCCTTTGTAATCCTTTGTAATCCTTTGTAATTTACTCCAGACCATGCAATGATATGCAAGCAAGGTGGATTCATTTACATGCGACACGATGAGGTAAGAGATCTCACTGCCCAAATGCTTCAGGTGTGCAAGGATGTGACTATCGAACCAACATTACTCCCACTAGGAGGGGAGAACTTCAGATACCGCACGTCCAACACATCAGATGAAGCAAGAGTGGATGTCAGCGCAAGAGGTTTCTGGACACGGGGACAATTGGCTTTCTTTGACATGCGAATATTTGATCCGATGGCCCCCTGTTACAGCAACCTAACTATTGAGGCATCCCACTCTCGGAACGAGCATGAGAAGATCAGGATGTACGAGGAGCGCATACAGAATGTAGACCAGGGCTCATTCACTCCTATAACCTTTACGACTTCAGGTGGGATGGGTCCTAGAGCAAAGGCATTCTACGCTCGGCTGGCTGAGGTAATGGCTGAAAAGAAATAACAACCAAAAAGCAGTATTGTTTCATGGATGAGATGTAGACTATCATTCTCACTGCTAAGATCAGCCCTCATGTGCCTGAGAGGTACCAGGTCCCCACCGCCCAAATCAACACATATACAAAACCTGGATTTTGAGCAGACGGTGGTTGACAGTAGGATAAATGAACTTTTGTACTAGGCATTATTAAAAATAAATAAATAAATAGACAAATAAAAGGGTCGTCGACCACAGTCATTGGCGGGAGAGGGGCCAATGAACTGTGTCTGTGGAAGACAGACCCTGCTGCTTCCACCACACAGTTCCAATAGGATGGAGGTCGTATTCTCTTCATTAAAAAAAAAAAAAAAAAGTAGTAGTAGTAGTAGTAGTAGTAGTAGTAGTAGTAGTAGTAGTAGTAGTAGTAGTAGTAGTAGTAGTAGTAGTAGAAGTAGTAGTAGTAGCTAGATAAGAAACCTGGCTGTCGTCCGATTTGTATAGGCGAGATGTTGAGAAGAAGAAGAAGAAAAGCCATCATGGAAATCGCGAAGGACGAGGTGCGAGAAGCGGCTGGCAACCTGCATGTGTGCGCGGGGCAACAGGCGGGTTCCGAGGCAGCAGTCCACGCCATGAGAAAGATATTCGAGGAACCAGACTGCGAAGCAGTCCTATCAGTCGATGGCTCAAACGCATTCAACAACTTAAATAGAGAAGCTACTATACACAACATCAAAATCAAATGCCCAGAATTGGCCAGGTATGTGGAGAACACATACAGAGAACCTGCAAACCTATTTGTCACCAACAGGGATGACAGAAAAGGAACGAAAGTGGAGATCATCAAATCCGCGGAAGGCACCACTCAGGGAGACCCGGTGGCCATGGTAATGTACGTGCTCGGTCTTATGGACCTGCAGCAGAAGATACAATATGAGGACACCGGGGTCAAACAGGCAGCATATGCGGATGATCTCACGGGGGCAGGAAAAGTAGCTGACTTAAAAAAAGTGGTGGGATCTGGTGTTGGCACACGGGCCCGGGCTTGGGTTACATTCCGAATGCAAAGAAGTCTGTCCTCATAGTCAAGCCAGAGTACCTTGACAATGCCAAAATCCTTTTTGAGAACAGTGAAGTGAAGGTAACAAAGGAGGGGGAAAGACATTTCGGTGCAGTGATTGGCTCAGAATTCTTTAAAAAGCAATATGTTGAAAAGAGAGTTAACGAATAGGTGGCGGAAGTTGGGCTTCTAGCCAACTTTGCAAAGACCGAACCGCAGGCGGCATATGCCGCATTCATATATGGTGTTAAACATAAGTGGAACTACTTATCAAGAACGGTACTGAACATCACCGACCTACTAAGACCCCTTGAAGAAACCATCAGAAACGAGCTAATACCGGCCATCACCAACGGATGGACAATAAACGAAGAGGAAACAAAACTTATTGAGCCTCCACCTAGAATGGGAGGGCTAGGCATCTCCAACCCGCTAAACCTTTTCGACATAGAACACCAAAACTCCATGATACTCACGTCCTCCTTGACAAACAACATCCTGTCACAAGATCAACGGAAGGAGACTATCATGGAGGAAATCAGAGAAACCAGAAGAAACATTTCAAAGGCAAGGAAAGAGAGGCAGAAGGAGGAACTTCAAGCACTTCTAGCTCGGCTATCGAATTATATAAAAATAAAGATAATAATGGCGCAGGAAGCTGGGATGTCCAATTGGCTGACAGCACTATCAATCAGGGCAAAGGGATTCACCTTAAACAAAAGAGAATTCACGGATGCCATTGCCCTGAGGTATGGATGGCCATTGGGAGGGCTGCCTAACAAATGCTCCTGCGGTGTACAGTTAACTCCAGACTATGCGATGATATGCAAGCAGGGTGGATTCATTTGCATGCTACATGATGAGGTAAGAGATCTCACTACCCAAATGCTTCAGGAGGTGTGCAAGGATGTGACTATCGAACCAACATTACTACCACTAGGAGGGGAGAACTTCAGATACCGCACGTCCAACACATCAGATGAAGCAAGAGTGGGTGTCAGCGCAAGAGGTTTCTGGACAAGGGGACAATTGGCTTTTTTTTGACATGCGAATATTTGATCCGATGGCCCCCTGTTACAACAACCTAACTATTGAGGCATCCTACTCCCGGAACGAGCATGAGAAGATCAGGATGTACGAAGAGCGTATACAGAATGTAGACCAGGGCTCATTCACTCCTATAACCTTTACGACTTCAGGTGGGATGGGTCCTAGAGCAAAGGCATTCTACGCTCGGCTGGCAGAGGTGATGGCTGAAAAGAAACAACAACCAAAAAGCAGTATTGTTTCATGGATGAGATGTAGACTGTCATTCTCACTCCTAAGATCAGCCCTCCTATGCCTGAGAGGTACCAGGTCCCCACCGCCCAAATCAGCACATATACAAAACCTAGATTTTGAGCAGACGGTGGTTGACAGTAGGATAAATGAACTTTTGTGTTAGGCATTATTGACAAATAAATAGATAAATAAAAGGGTCGTCGACCACAGTCATTGGCGGGAGAGGGGCCAATGAACTGTGTTTGTGGGAGACAGATCCTGCTGGTTCCACCACACAGTTCCATGAAAATGAAGGTTGTATAAAAAAAAAGTTGTTGTTGTTGTTGTTGTTGTTGTTGTTGTTGCTGCTACTGCTGTTGTTGTTGTTGTTGTTGTTGTTGTTGTTGTTGTTGTTGTTGTTGTTGTTGTTGTTGTTGTTGTTGTTGTTGTTGCTGCTGCTGCTGCTGCTGCTGCTGCTGCTGCTGCTGCTGTTGTTGTTCTTGTAATAGTGGTATCATCTTCAGTGTACTTGGAGTGTCAGTAATAAGTTTCAAGAAGAAAACCAACCAAACAATGCAAATCAAACAAAAAGATGATAATGAATTCCTTAAACCTGAGAGACAAATGATCGAGGTTTGAAGGGATAAAAGATGGAATAGTGGTTAGAAAAAAAGGACAAAGAGATAGTATGCATAGCGGAAACAGCAATAATAATGGAAAGAGAAAACACTGGGAAATAAAGTATTTCAGAATGGTGAGAATATGTTAGTAGAATATAGAGTAACACATATGAAAAGATTGAACTGAATCTGCAAGCCAGCAAAGGCATACATCTACACCCATCCATTCCACTCCCATTCGTTACTAATTTCCCTTTTATCTTAGGTCCTTACTCTGTAGTGTGTGTGTGTGTGTGTGTGTGTGTGTGTGTGTGTGTGTGTGTGTGTGTGTGTGTGTGTGTGTGTGTGTGTGTGTGTGTGTGTGTGTGTGTGTGTGTGTGTGTGTGTGTGTGTGTGTGTGTGTTTGTACACAGGGTGTTATGAAGCGTCTAGTGTGGTCATTGGGCAGTTGGTTGCATGCTCTGCATGCTCCTTAGTGTAAGTTACATGCTTTGCTTGTGCTCTCTTGCTTTCAGTACCACCGCTGGCTAGCTTGCTTTAGCGAACAGGGAAGCCGAGTGCGTAAGTCTTCCCCTGCCAGTACATAGCCTCTCTAACACCAAGACTTCTGCTGTGCCTCCTCGTGGCCACACACGGTAACTGGCTGCCTCGCGGCTCCAGGCTAAACAGCAGGGGATCTCGGAGCAGCAGGGGGCCCCAGAGGTGTGAGCCTATGGCCCACGGATGTGTGGGACACGCCCTGGTCTCACACCAACTCCTGCCCCACAGCCCAGTGGGTTATCCTTGGTTGGCATTGGGCTAGGGGAGCAAACCCTGAGAGAAAATCTGCGCCGGGGTGACGCAACAGGCAAAGTCCGACAAACTGGACTATTGGCACACCTCTGCAGCGGTTTATTAGTCCAGTCGTCATGGTCTCCACCTGCCACTGGAACAGCTAACGGACTGCCAAGGTAGTGGACTGTGGAGTGTGCACCCACTTTTCACTCTAATCATCAATGCACTAGTTTTGCCCATGCCAACTTTCTTATCTCCTACTCAATACTTCATCTATCTCCACCTACAAGCAAGCAAGTAAGCAGTAAGTGTGTGTGTGTGTGTGTGTGTGTGTGTGTGTGTGTGTATGTGTGTGTGTGTGTGTGTGTGTGTGTGTGTGTGTG